>NC_056726.1:951251784-951476784 GCF_019279795.1 Protopterus annectens
AATTGGCACAATGACTCATCCTTAACTCTCCCAAGCCCTGCTCAACTACTTGCTCCCTTAGGAGGAAAGCTCACCCTGCATGCAAAAAAATGGTAACTCATTACCCAGGACAAATGGATTTTTAACATAGTTTCCCTAGGATACAGATTCCACTTCCACTCACTACCAACCCCAAGTGGATGGCCAGACCTCACCCCAAATCAGTGGGTGGAGACTCAAAAACAAGTGCTATTCAGCCTGTCCCAGCAGAACTAAGGGGACAAGGTTTTTATTCAAAACTGTTCCTAGTTCCCAGAAAAGAAAACTCCTGGCATCCTATCCTGGACCTGTCTATTCTCAACAGCTTTCTGGTGGTTCCAAAATTCAAAATGCTAACTCTGCAACAGCTTCTTCCTATGCTAGCCAAGGATGCCTGGCTGGCAAACCTAGACTTGAAAGAAGCTTACCTGCACATCCCAATAAGGGAATCCTGCAGACAATACCTACATTTCAGGGTAGACTCCATGCACTATCAGTTCTCTGCACTTCCCTTTGATTTATCTACTGCGCCCAGGGTATTCACAAAGTGCCTAGCTCCAGCCATTGCATTTTGCAGGCAGATAAATGTTCAGATTTACCCATACTTGGATGATTGCCTGATTCAGGCAGAAAGTCAGGACTGGCTATTACAGCACATGGCATTTGTAAAGAGACTTCTAACCTCACTGGGGTACACCATCAGCGAGATGAAATCACATCTAGTACCCTGCCAACAGATTGCATTCCTGGGAGCAAGCTTAAACACAACTTCCCAGATGGCATTCCTCACTCCGGAGAAACAAGTTTATTTAACAACCTACTGGCCACAAAAACGCAGCTATCTGCAAGGAAAATCCTGCAAGCCCTGGGGTTCATGGCCTCTTGCATTCTGTTAATTCCATATGCAAGACTGTGTATGAGAAAACTTCAATGGTATCTAAAAAGTGTATGGTGTCAGCATTCTCAGGACCTGGAAATAAGGATTTATATCATTCCTTGTGTAAGGGCAGGGTTCCTTTGATGAGCAGAGGCCTGCTACCACAAGGGACTCCCTTTCACTCTACCCCCTGCCACCCAAACCCTAACAACAGACGCATCAGACTATGCATGGGGGGATTTATGGCAGGGCAGTGCATTCAGGGCAAATGGAACCTAAAACAGATGCACCTGCATATCAATCAAAAAGAAGTGTTAGCTGTACAGAATGCTCTGACAGCCTTCAAAGACCTTATTCTTCCAGGACAACTATTTATAAAGACAGACGAACACCACAGTTATGTGATACATAAACAAGCAGGGGGGAACCCATACCTACCCACTCTGCAGACTAGCCATGGCTCTGTGGAACACAGCCTTGAGCTACCAAGTGAACCTGCCAGCTCAATTCCTGACAGGCAAACTAAATTCACTGGCAGATGACTTAAGCAGAAATCTCATAGACCCACATGAATGGAAACTGGAACCCAAAATATTCAAGCTCTTGAGGAACAAATGAGGGATACCAGAGGTAGACCTGTTTGTCTCCCCTCAGAACTACCATTTGACCAAATTCTGCACCAGAACTCCCCACAGTCAAGCTTGGAAAGTGTATGCCCTGTCCTTTACTTGGGAAAGCCTCTCAGTTTATGCCTTTCCCCCTCTGCCTCTCCTGTTGAAGGTTCTAAATATCAAACAGGACAACCCAAGGACAATACCGATTGCCCCAGACTGGCCACGCCAGCACTGGTATCCCCTTTTGCACAGTCAGACAGTGCTACAGTCATGGCACCTGCCTTAGACCCCTTCTCTGCTGTCCCAGCAAATGGGCCAGATTCTGCACCCTCAGCTTCAAACCCTGAACCATGCAGCCTGGTTAATTCCCTGAGCTCACCCCCAGCAGCCCTCAGTAAGCAGGTGCTGGATGTCATTCTTGAGGCAAGGAGGCCTAGTACTAGAAAATCCTATTCAGAAAAGTGGAAAAGATACTGTTCCTGTGGCCAGGCTCAGGCTCAGGGGAGGGGCACAATAGTGCCCAGCTTACCCTATATTCTAGATTATTTAACAGAAATGCTCCACAAGGGCCTGTCTTTCTCCTCAATTAAGATTCCTGCCTCTGCCATTTCAGCACATTATAATAATAAGCAACCCCTCTTCTCTCATTCCCTGCTAAAGCAAGTCCTTAGAGGGGCTAAAAATTTAAGGCCCCCAGGAAAGCTCCCACTCCAGCCTGGGACCTTAACTTTGTATTGGAAAAACTCACTCTTCCCCCCTTTGAACCAGCTGCTACAGCAGAGTTAAAATTCCCTTCTTGGAAAACAGCCTTACTTCTAGCCATCACTTCAGCAAGAAGAGTGTCTGAACTGCAGGCCCTCATGGCAGTGTATCCCTTCATTATCTTCCATGCGGACAGGGTTTCCCTCAGAACTAATCCATGCTTTATGCCCAAGGTGGTGTCTAGTGTGGCTCTAAACCAGTCCATTCATTTGCCTACTTTTTCCCCTAATCCTCAAAATAAGGGGGAAAGGATACTGCATTCTCTGGACGTGCACAGACAGCTTAGATTCTATTTGGACAGAACTAAGCCTCAGAAAATCTGACCAGCTACTAGATGTCCTTCAAGGATGCATCTGCAGTCCTAACATATGGGTTGTCCTGCCTCAGGCAGCCCTTCGGTCGGCCGGATTCCAAAGTCTGGGTCTGGCCTCGGCTGATGTCGCACTTCACCCGACGTCATAGCTGCTGTTTATTGGGTATAAAGGCATCAGCCGACGTCATTTTCCTCGGTCTTTCTTGCCGCGTGGTGCCCGAAGCAGAAGCTGTTCGCAAGTGCCGGTCGGTCAGATCCAGAGATTTCTACTACCGAAGACTTCTAAAAAGCTAAGTACCCCGTTGGGGACTCTTTCTTGCCTTAGCCGATGTCAGACAAAGTAAATAATTGTTTAACTTGTGGGAAACAAATACCTCATAAGGATTTCCACTCTTACTGCCTTCCTTGTTTAGGCCCAGACCACGACGTATCAGCTTGTCTAGCCTGTGCTTCCTTCAACCGACGGACGCTTAGACGTCGGTCGGAGTTTGCAGAGGAGTTTTTTGGTCCCGCTTTTGCATACAAAATGCCGTCGGAGACTCTGACTACACATTTAGCTAAAAAGCGTAAGGAAAAGGACCGACACTCGCGGTCCGCGGTTTCGGCTGAAACCACGGTTAGGCCAACCACGAGTGTCTCGGTTTCGGCTGAAACCGAGCCCTCGGTTCTTCCTTCGACCGAAAGCATACCTCCGATAGCCGAGGCCTCACAGAGCATGGCTGAATCTGCTACTGAAATTACCCCTACTGAAGCAGGCACCCAGGATTTATCAGATACTATTCCTTTAGACATATCTACCCCTGCACGTGGAGCTGCTAGACCCCCTGCATCTATGTCTGTCAAGGCTTTTTCCAGGGCTAAAGCAGCTAAATCTTCTAAGGCCTTACCTGCTAAAAATCCCTCTCCAGGCCTACCTCTAGTTCCCAAATGCTCAGCCTGGCTGAGGATCTCATTTCTTTGATCAGGGGATCCCAACCTCACCCAGACAGGGCCTCTCAACCTCCTCCAGATAAGAGACCTAGAACTGAACCCCCGGAACCTGTTTCTACAGACTATTCCTCGGATGACTCAGAAATTTCAGACCCTCAGGAAGGCCCATATTCTCCTTATGAGGATTCTGATGCAGAAGACTCCATTCCTTCTGCATCTCCTCCTGAAGAATTTTCCTTTGGGGAAACCTTACATGCTATGAGGGAACATTTTCAATGGCAGGGCCAGGATTTTTCAGATTCAAGGAAAAGGTTTAGGACTTTTTTACATTTACCACAGCATAGGCCTTTAGCCATTCCTCCAGTACTAACAGTTGTTGATGATGCATATAATGATGCCTGTACTGCCCCTGATTCTCTCCCTCCGGCCCCTGCCAAGCCTGACAGATATTACAGGGTCCCGGACACACACTACCATTTGTATAAGGCTCCTGTTGCAGATCCTGAAACCATTTCACAGGGCCCCAAAGCTGTAGCAGCTGCCTCTGCCAAAAACCCTCTCCCATCTGAAAGGGAATCTAGAGCATTAGAGAGATGGGGTAAAAAGGTTTATACTTCTGCTACTCTTTCGGCCAGGGCCTTAAACTGTCAATTCCACATGATTCAGTACCAGGAATTTTTGTTAGACCAGCTAAATAAAAAACTGTCCTCTCCTGAACCTATAGACCGTAAGTCCCTTCAGGATTTGGTACATAACTCTCAGCAGGTCAGTAACCATTTCTTAAAATGTGGCTATGATGCACTGGAGGCTTCCTTTAGATCAGCTATGACTGGAACAGTGATTAGAAGGCATGCTTGGTTAAAAGAACAATCCTTACCAGACCATGTTAAGTCAAAACTCCTAGATGCTCCTATGGAGAAACAAAGTTTGTTTGGCTCCTGCACAGCAGGTTCTAAAGAAGGTAGAAGAAAAAGCAAAATCTGTCCAAACAGTCAAGGATTTCTTACAGGTCCAACCTCCGAGGTTTAGCAGAAATTGGCCTTCGAAGAATTGGTCCTTTCCAGACACCTCCAGAGCACAGAGAGGCAGAAATAGACGCCCAAGAGGCAGAGGTCAATCCAGGGGTGCCTACAGGGGACGTCAGTGGCAGCCTAACAACCAGGGAAGTACTGCCACAGATTCAGCCACCACCACTTCCACAGGACAGACACAATGACTTGGCTCTGATTACGCCTACCAGGGAACAACTGGAAGCTCCCTTGGGCGGAAAACTAGCCTTATTTTCCGTAAACTGGCATTGCATTACAGGAGACAAATGGACTTTACAAACAATAGACAAAGGCTACAGGTTTCACTTCCACACTCTACCAAAAAGGAGAGGAATGCCAAACCTACCACCAAGCCAAACAACAAACGCTCTAAGGCAAATCAACAACCTACTAAGGATGAGAGCTATAGAAAAGGTACCGCCTATGGAACAAGGACAAGGATTTTACTCCAGACTTTTCCTTGTACCAAGAAAAGAAAATCAATGGAGGCCTATTCTCGACCTGTCCGCTCTGAACACATACCTCTTTGTTCCAAAATTGAAAATGCTGACCCTACAGCAGCTTCTTCCCATGCTGGGCAAGGAGTCTTGGCTGGTGACTCTAGATCTCAAGGAGGCATACCTGCACGTCCCTATATGACCAGATTGCAGAAGACACCTCAGATTTCTTGCAGGATCAGAGCATTATCAATTCTCAGCATTGCCCTTTGGCTTATCTACTGCGCCCAGAGTATTCATGAAATGCCTGGCATCAGTAATTGCTCATTGCAGGCTTCAGGGAATTCAAATTTATCCATACCTGGACGACTGCCTAATACAAGCGGACAACAAAACAAAATTAACAAAAGATTTGGAAAAGGTTATACAACTGCTGCAAGCCTTGGGATACACAGTCAACATGCAAAAGTCAAGACTGCTACCATCCCAAAGGATAACATTCTTGGGTGCAGAACTGGACACATCAACTCAGATGGCCTTTCTCACAGAAGAAAAACAAAAGCAACTACCAGTCTATTTCATGGCATTAACAACACAGACTCAGCTTACTGCAAGGAAAATCCTGCAGGCCCTGGGTTACATGGCATCCTGCATAATATTGATTCCGCATGCCAGACTGCATATGAGAAAGTTGCAATGGTACCTAAGGAATGTATGGTCTCAACACAAGCACAGTCTAGAAGCCCAGATTCCAATAATTCCATGCCTGAAGCAAGAATTTCTGTGGTGGGCTCAGGCCTGTCAGTTGAACAGAGGATTGCCTTTCCACAAACCTCATCCAAGCCAGACCATCACCACGGACGCCTCAGACCTAGGCTGGGGGCGCACATGGTGGACAAGTGTATACAAGGCCTATGGACACAAGACCAGCTGAATCTACACATAAATCAAAAGGAGATGCTGGCAGTGAAACATGCAATCCAGGCATTCAGACCATTTCTTCAACAAGGACACCTACTGATAAGGACGGACAACACCACAGTCATGTGGTACATCAACAAACAGGGAGGTACACACTCATATCCTCTATGCTGGATGGCAATGGACCTGTGGAATGTGGCCCTGAACCTCAACATTCAACTCCAGGCCAGATTTGTACCAGGAAAAGAAAATTCACTAGCAGACACCTTAAGCAGAACTACCACGGATGCTCACGAATGGATGCTGCATCCAGATATCTTCAAAACCATAACAAAGAAATGGGGGCTACCAGAGATAGACGCTACCAGAGATAGACCTGTTCGCCTCCCCACACAACCACCAATTGAAGAAATTCTGCACAAGAGCATACCACCCACTTGCTTGGAGGGTGGACTCCCTGTCCTTCAGCTGGAAAAACCTGACAGCATATGCATTCCCACCTCTTCCTTTGATGTACAAAGTCCTACTGAAGATCAAAGAGGATCAGCCAAGGATAATCCTGATAGCTCCGGAATGGCCGAGGCAGCATTGGTACCCGCTACTGAGAAGCATGTCTCGGACACACGCATGGCCTCTACCTCTATGTCCTTTACTTCTAACACAGAACAACTACAAGATCCTACATCCAAACTTGAAAACACTACAGCTAGCTGCTTGGAATATTGCATAAAACAAAATAACCCAGATTTATCTCAGAGGGTTAAGGACATTATCCTGGAGGCTCGCAGACCCTCCACAAGGAAGACTTATTCAGCCAAATGGAAAAGATACCTCATTTGGAGTGCATCAAAAGGGGAAAATGTATCATTGGCAAACATAGCAAACATCCTGGAATACTTAGCAGAACTGTTCCACAATGGCCTGTCCTACTCCTCCATTAAAATTCATGCATCAGCAATCTCAGCAGAATACAACATGGATCCACCAGTCTTCTCTCATCCTCTACTCAGACAGTTCCTGAGAGGAATCAAAAATGTAAAGCCTCCAAGGAAACCACATTTGCCTACATGGGATCTTAACTTTGTGCTGGAAAAGTTGACACTTCCCCCTTTTGAACCAGCAGCAACAGCAGACTTGCAGTTCTGATTTTGGAAAACTGTTTTCCTGCTTGCAATCACTTCAGCAAGAAGGGTATCTGAGTTACAGGCATTAATGGCAGTACAGCCCTTCCTTATCTTCCATCAGGATAGAGTGTCTCTGAGAACTAACCCTACTTTTATGCCAAAAGTGGTCTCCAGAGTATCATTGAACCAAGCAATTCATTTACCTACATTCTTCCCCAACCCACAGAACAGGGGGGAAAGACTACTACATACCTTGGATGTACACAGACAATTACGCTACTATCTGGACAGAACTAAGACCAACAGAAAAACTGACCAGCTTCTGGTAGCATATGCAACAGGAATGCAAGGAAAAGCAATTTCAAAACAGACAATCTCAAAATGGATAGGAAATTGCATTAGATTTTGCTACTCTTTTCATGGAAAGACAACTCCAGAAAATATCAGGCCTCACTCCACAAGAGCTACAGCCACCACTACAGCTTTCCTACGAGGAGTGGCTACCAAAGACATTTTAGAAGCTGCTACTTGGAGCTCCGTGCATACATTTGCCAAGCATTATAATCTTCCTTTATACTCCAGATCCCGAGCAGGTTTTGCAACTGCTGTTTTGCAAGGGATCTTAACTACACCATCTTTATCTTAGTACCTCCTCCTCCAGTTTGGCTATGGTATTCTACCCATATGTTAGGACTGCAGATGCATCTTTGAAGGACATAGTACAGTTTTGTACCTACCATAAATGTAGATGTCCGATAGGTATGCATCTGCAGTCAGGATTACCCACCCTCCTTCCCCTCTGTGGTATTCCTAGGGTATTTACCCCTCTTTTAGCTAGCTGGGGGAATCTATTATGGTGTATTTGTTTGTATATATGTATATATATATATATATATATATATTTATATATTTATACTGCTTGCTCTCTACTGTTTGGAATTATTTGCATTTATCCAAATTTAGCCTTCCTAGAGGGCACCTGGCATCGGGGGCAAGAAACACTGAGGAAAATGGTGTCGGCTGATGCCTTTATACCCAATAAACAGCAGCTATGACATCGGGTGAAGTGCGACATCAGCCGAGGCCAGACCCAGACTTTGGAATCCGGCCGACATAAGGGCTGCCTGAGGCAGGACAACCCATATGTTAGGACTGCAGATGCATACCTATCGGACATCTACATTTATGGTAGGTACAAAACTGTACTTTAGTTTTGCTGCAGGGGCAGAGGGGAAGGCCATTTCAAAGCAAACCATTTCCAAATGGCTAGCCAATTGCATCCATTTCTGCTACAAGCACAATGGAAAACCTACCCCACAGGGAATAAGATCACATTCCACCAGGGCTGCCTCTACCTCTACAGGATTTCTCAGAGGAGTCCCTACCAGGGACATCCTGGTAGCTGCTACCTGGAGCTCTGTACATACTTTCACCAAGCATTACCACCTGCCTATCTTTTCTAAATCCAGAGCTGGATTTGCCACAGCAGTCTTACAGGGCCTGATTGCTGGCCCCAATGCTCTTGCCTCCACCCTTCTTTAACTTTGAGACTCAACCCAAATGTGATGACTGCAACTGTAAAACATGAAGAACATAGTACAGTTGTGTACACTTACCATAAATGTAGATGTTTGAGTGTATTCACTGTTGTAGTCCTGGTTACCCTCCCTCCAGCACCCTAACTTCCCTTGGCTTTACCTTTCCTTCTTATTTGGAATATATTATATCATATGTATTTGCTTTTTGCTGGGGGTGTTCCATACCGTATAATTGCTTCCTATTGTGGGGGCACCTGATATCTGGGGCAAGAAAACCTGATGTAATGGTGTCGGCTGCATGTTTTATACCCCTGATGACCTGACATCATGGAAGAAGCAACAGCATCTGATGTAGAAATCTGAAGACTCTGGTATTCAGGCCGGCTGAGGGCTACCTGCAGGCAGATAACCCAAATGTGATGACTGCAACAGTGAATACACTCGAACATCTACATTTATGATAAGTATACACAACTGTACTTTCTTTATCTCCTTTACAATATTCAGTGCTTAAATTACAGTTCCTTAAGACTTTGATTTCCATTTTCTAGTTATTGCTTTTGTGGCAGCCAGTAGCTTGGTAAGGTCTTGCCACTTCTGGGCAATTCATATCCTATAGCCCAGCTCAAAAAAAATATTCCCTTATTTACAACCATTTGCTACCCCAGCATTTTTTTTAAACATGTTTTATTAAATTATTAAATCACAACTAAAAATGACATAGGTATACATACTGTAATAGAAAAAAAAGACAGTGATATTTATCATTGATTTCATGCAGTATGCTTATCTTTTCTTTTCTTTTTTTTTAAATTATTCATGCCAGTATTACATAAAGTGCTCAATTCCTGCAGTTCCTTAAACCTCACTCCTCCTCCAAAGCATTCTTCTGCATCTGATGATGATCTTCCATATTACTATTGCAGTATTCTTTACTTAAGGGATCTCCTGCCAAGGATAGCCCAATGTCTAGCCAGTATACCAAAGCCTGTACATCTTATATGCACCATACTTCACACATTCTCCCCAAATAAGGCATAAAGGTAATATACAGGTAATATACATTCTAAAGACATGCTTCTGGAGAATTTCTCCCCGGGCCTCCGCTGAAGACAGGATCTGTGGAACCTAGTCGAACTTTCCTGGCCAACAAATGTTAAATAAAATAAAAATACAGATGCAGACATTCTTTGCAACCAGTCCAAATGCCATTGTCAAACATCGGTCTGAATGCCTTTATGTTGTGTTGGTTGCAAAGGCTCTTTCAGATGTGTGCCTCATTGCGGTTTCTTCTCTCCTTTTGTCAATTTTGACTTTTATTTGTGTTCATGTCATCTAGAAAGGGAAAATGTTAGTGTGGGAGGCAGATTCTGCATAAGGACCATCACAACAGATGTATTTTTTGCTTGATCGCTTTGTATGACCATACACAGTGCTGTATCTCTCAAATGTTTGTCCGTGAAACCCTACATAGTTGTTAATCTTCCTTGTTCATATGTATTAAGAAGCAATGACTTAAGCTGTTGGCTCAGGGTGCTACAGGGGTATCCTCCTGTCCCTAGGCCCAACTTTCTGCCAAGAAGAAGGCCAGAAAGATCAGCCTGATCCACTTGATGTCCATCGTCACATGGATGTTATAGAAGCTAGTGAAATCCCTGAAAACTGTCCTGTGCTTGCCTTGGATTCTTCTACTGCAGCCCCTTTGGAGGCTGGCATGGATCTGGACTCTCGCATATCCTTGGAGGCGCTTCCATTGTTTGCACTAGAAGTTGAGGGTAACCTCAGCTGATTATTTCTGAGAGACCGAGGGGGCTTCCACAGATTTTATTGAGAGAGGAGATACCTACTATCATTATTGAATCTTGCCAAGGATCTGAACCTGCATGGGTACTTAGGGCAGACATCCCATTCAAGAAAAAGTAGAAAACTAAACATATTTCCCATGTCGCTAAAGATCCCCAGCATGAATTGCAGAATTTTACTCTGGGTCTATTCAATGCTGTAATGACCCTGAAGTCTCCTTAATGGGTATGAGTCCCTGCCCCTCCTTTGTATTCCACCCCTGTTAAGAGACCTAGGGAATTGGATTCTCGGATGTGGACTTGGATTCTGGGAAGGAATTCTCTGCTTGCTCATCTTGTATTGCTTCCCTTCTATGGTTCAGAGGAAGAGGATTATTTGAGTCCAGATTCCACCTTGGAAGAATTATCCTTTTGGGATACTGTTGCCCGCATGATGGAGTATTTTAAGTGAGATTGCTCCCAGGTCTCTGACATCCAAAAGAGGTATTATGAGCTGCTACAAATGAAGTCTCTCCCAAGCCATCTGCTGTTCTTCCTGTTTTGGCAGCCTTTCTGGACACCTTTACTGCTGCCTCTGTAGCTTTTGACTCAGCCTCCAGTTCCAAAGAAACCTGGCAGGTTTTACAAGGTGCCTAAGGATGGCAATTTTTTTGTTTAATTGCCCTTCTGGTGATCCTTTAGTGATTTCAGTTTCCTCTGGGAAACCTTCTAAGCTGTTTCCATTTACTAAACTCCTTCATTCGATAAGGACAGTTGAGCTATGGAAAGGTTGGTTAAGAAAGTATATACTGCTGCCACCTTGTCTTTTAGGGCTATTAATTACCAGACCCACATGACCAGGTATGTTTTGGCAATACTTTCTCAGGTAATTAAGGTAGTGTCTGACCTTTCTGATTCTGTTGGGAAGGCTTCAGCTGTTTCTCTGCTTATGTCCACTTCCCAGGTTGATTGTCAGTCTACAAAATGCAGCTGATACCTCCTGCAGGGCTGTTGCCTTCGGTTTTGTAATGAGTTATTCATGGCTACAGCTTCAGGCTTTACCTGATGATATTAAAACCAAGCTGTTGGATGCTCTTCTGGATAACAAAAATATTTTGGGACAGCTGCTGATGACCTATTTAAGTCCCTTCAGGATAAGGGTAAAGCCTTGCAGGAACTCAAACATATTTTTGTCTCCCCTACTCCCAAATTCCAGGGGAATTACCCTTCCAAGTCTGTCTTTGTTTGTATGCAGACTTGCCCTCCTCCTAAAGGTAAAAAGGGATCCAGGCTTATTCCTTCTGCTGAATCCAGTCAGACGACTCCTTTTCAAAACAAGCCTGTCTCCATTTGACATTTGGCCTTCCCTTCCCCATAGGCCACGTTCTTTTGTCTCTCAGTTTTTCTCTCTCTCTCTTCCAATTTGGTATCAGACCACCTCAGATTTTTGGATGCTGTCTGTTGCATATCAAGGGTATTTCATGGTTTCGAAATCCCTTCCAGATTTTTCAACCATTCCTCAACCTCGTCTAGAACAGCTTCCCAATTTCTCAGAGATTCTGCAATCACTTTTCGATCAGGGCACTGTTCAGCTTATTCTACCCACCCAGGTTGGGAAAGGGGTTTAACTCTGGAATGTTCTTGGTTCCTTGAAAGGAGGGCATGTGTGGACCAATTCGGATCTTTCTCTGCTCAACACTTTTCTCAAGGTTCCTTCTTTCTAGATGTTGCCTCTTCAGATTTTGTTTCTTTTTCTTCCCCAGGCCTTTTTAGTTTCTCTTGACCTTAAGGATGCATACCTTCATGGGCTTCCAAAATGGCTGCACATTGATAACAGCTTAACTCTAGCGCTCCCAGTGTGATAACAAAATTTCAGTAACTGGCAAGTAAGTATACTGCCTGGATGCCAGAAAAAAAGAAGTACAGAGCACCAGGAAAAAAATCAGCTACGTAATGTGAGTGAGAAAGAAACTCTGATGGGAAAGTTCTGCAGATGTTCAGCAAAAAGCAATGCAACCTCCAGACATGACTTCCAGTAATGTACAGGAAGATATAAGACAGCTGCATACAGATCTGGTTAAAATAAACAAAACACTGATGGAGTATATCAACACAAACAACAAAAGGCTGGAAAAAAATGGAGGAAGTTTTAAACAGATATTCATATACGGTGATAAAGCTGCAAAAATCAGAGGTTGAACTGAGGAAAAGTCTGGCTGAATATGAGATTGCTCAGCAAGAGATGTTTCTAAAAATAATAGAATTAGAGGATAGAGTACATAGGGAAAACCTGGGATTTTCAGCTATACCAGAGAAGCTAGAAAGAACAGACTGCATTAATTTTATGAAAGCCCAAATAAACAACTGGGCTGGTATTCCACAGCAGGTGTTTAGTTGAAAGGACACATTGTGTGTATGCTCCAAACCAGACTATGAGAAAACAACCTAGACCTGTAGTAGTAAAGATGCGATCCTACCAGCAGCAGAAGGATTTGATTCTGACAAAACTGTGGCAGGAGGACAAAATACTAAAAGTGGGAGACAGCAGAGTGTTTGTGTAGAATGGTTACTTATTGTACACAGGCAGAAGAGGAGTAAATTCATTCCACTATTCAGGGAATGTGGAGACACAAGTATGAAATTCAGACTGCTGTATCCAGCTATCTTCAAAGTATTCTTCCCTGGAAGGACAAAGTCATTTTTTGATGAAGTACATGGTAAGGAGGAAATACAAAAGTTTGTCCAACAATAAGTGAGCTGTGAAACAGAAGGATATTCCGTTTCTTGTTCTCCTAGTAATAAAGTCCACAAAGAGATTGTACCTGTGAAACCTTTTCTACTGTTTAAACAGAAAGTGTTGGAGCAAAGGAAGGGACCACAAGAAGAATCAAGAGTACAGTGGAAATTAAACCGAGACAGTATTTGGGAGATGGAGATGAGCAGTAATGAAACTAGTAACTTAATGTGGGATTGCAATGCAATAATTATGTCTGCAACATATGACAGAACAAGAAAATCTGAAAATATTGCACTTTTTCAGAATTTGTTGGACTTGTGGTAGACTTTAATCTGTATGCCCTGCTTCATGTCAGTAATGTTTGGAAAAAATGCTTTGGGAAAGGGGAGAAAGTTAACTGTAAGTAAAGAAAAAAATGTTTCTCTTAATAGTACTATTTTTGTGGTATATGGTTTTCTTTGCATGCTATAAAGTAAAGTTTTCTCAGTTCTTTTTAAGTGTAATAGGGATTATAAATAGGTGCTGCTGTTCTTTTTTCCCTTTCCTTTTCCCTTCTCTCTTTCTTCTTCAGTTTTAAGAAATGTAGATACTGCAGTTGAAAAGCCTGGTTAAAAGAGCATGACAAAAGAAAAAATATGGCTAGACTAAGGACATCAGATTGATTTAGTAACAAGTTTTAAGAGAAAGCAAGTAAATGAAAAAATATTGAATATTGAGGGTTTTTTTTCTAGAAAATGAATGTATGCTTAGTAACAATTCTATATCTGGGCCTCATGTCTCCATGGAAACAATTTGATAAAGAGAAATTGGTTACAGTTTGGCGGAGAATGATTGGCTGAGGGTAAAAAAGGATAGCAAAACGGGCTAAAAGATAATGTTCTCTGAAAGCATTCATGGGTTTTCCCAGCTGAGAAAACTATAAAGGTAAGACAAAACCAGTTCACTCTTAGTAGCAGCACAGGCTGCACCATGCTTCTTGGCATGGATAATCTTTCAAGTTAACTCAAGACTGCGAGTGTGGCTGTCAGTTTGGGACATTTGCTCCTATAAGGAGAGGAAAACTTCAGTATTTGAAGATGTATATAGTTTTGTGTGTTAGTGTTAAATTAATAAGTTTTAGTGAAGTATTGGGGATTTGTTTGTTTCTTTGTTTAAGGGCTTTTAATAAAACAAAGTGTTTTGTAAGATGTGGCATAGTCTGAAATGGATATGACAATAAACAACTCTATAAAAGTTCAACCTACCAAACAGTGTATGCATGTAAGACAAAAGATTGAACTAGACATTTAACAAATAGGTGTTATACATAAAATGTGAGAGTAATATATTTTTCTACAATGGTTCTATCTGTAATGCTTTTAAATGTCAGTGATCTCACAGATAAATAAAGAATTGTAAACTATACTAAAAATGTAGAGTGCTAATAACTAAGTTATAGGAGACACACTTGGAAAAAAACTGAACATGTGAATTTGATAAAGAAAGCTTTTCAGGATGGTTATTCAGCTGAATATCTGGGACAAATGAAAACAGGAGTACTTATATTAATTGCAAGAGAAGCTCCAATAGTGATAGAAGAGGATAAAAAAGATAATGTGAGATTTGTAGTACTAAGGAGCTACTGGCAAGGGAGGAGTACACTGGCATATATTTATATTCCATCTAAAACTGCTATAATGGAGCTTAAGAAAATTCTGGTAGAAATTATTAATTTTCATAAAGGAATACGACTTGTAGGTGGAGACTGGAATTTGATTTGCAGCAAGGGAAAGTATTACAAAGGAGATAGATTTTTGAAGAAATATATGCAATTATTTGGCATGGAAGATGTGAATTCAGTAAATAGGAGTTTGCAGCGAATTTACATATTACACCCCAGGATATAAAAACTGGACTAGGCTAGACAAAATGTATATTTCACAGGAATGTGTGCATTTAATTGAAGGTCTTGATATGCACCCAATAACTATTTCAGATCATGAACCAATAATAACTAAAACAAAAACATAGGGTAATGAAACAGAAATGAGACACTGGTGCTTTTCCACCCATCTGTTCTAAACAGATGGATTTAAATGGGTAGTTGAGATTATTCAGGCGCTTTTCAAGAGAATAAAAATTACTGAAAATATAGCTAGGCGGGATAAAATTAAGGTGGAGTTTAAAAATAGGGTGGAAATAAAAGAAAGAGAGCTATGGTTAAGAAGTACCAAGAATCATTTAGAGAAACTGACAAATGTTAAAGTATTGCAGAATAGGGAGAATCTCACAGAATAAAGAAGGGGATGGACTGCAGAATGCTAAGCAGGAAAGAAGGGATTACCTCGATAATATACACAAGTTTAGAAAGATTGCTGTTAAGCAACTGTTTTTTGATAACAATAGACCATACACTCTTTTGCCACAACAACTTAGGCAACAGAAAGCAGAAAGGGCCGTCAGCAAGTTAGGGAGCCTATAACAAGGAACATAATAAGAGATCCTGTTTAGGTATTAGAAATATTTCGGAAATTCTGTGAAAGTCCATATAAAGCAGAGAAATATGGAAATCAAGAAAAAGTTACAAATGGAAATGTTTATGGAAGAATTAAATATACCAGTTCCACTCATAAATGAACTAAGAACCAGTTGTAGAGGACAAATGACAGTCAGAAGCAGCAATCCAACTCTGTTTATTGTGTAATACCAGTTGCAATAAAAACAAACTTGATAAAAAAGTATAAGTTAAGCGTTTTCATCCCAAAAGTACTCTAGACTTCCTCAGAACACTGAATGAACAAACACAACCCTAAAATATTTGCTTAATCAATCAGTTATATAATTAACCAATTAAACAATTTCATAATTATTTTCAATGCTTAAAAGAACTATTATAAAACTTCCAAAACCATGCTTAAAATGACTAAATAACTATTACATTATATACTACCCTAAAATATTTTTAAATTTTAATACACTATTAATGCTGATGATTTCATTTATCCCAGGATATTTAGTGGCATTAAGTCTTAACTGCTACTTCACTTCACAAATACCCAAATTCTCATCAACAGCAAAACCTTGTGTATCCTGGATAATTTGTTGCACAATTACAAAAACAAAAACACGCTCATTATTAGTTGTTATTATGTATGAAAATGTCATAATGTAATAATTGGTATTCCTGTGGAAGTTAAAAGGGAAAAAACTGATAAAGGTCTAGAAGGATTTGTTTAACAGTATTTTAAGAGCAGTAGAAGTACCAAAAGCCTGGAAGAAAGCGGTGGAACCTGCAGTACCTAAAGAGGGTAAAGATCCAGCAGATCCAGCTTCTTGCAGGCCCATTTCAACACTAAACCATAAGTGTCCATGTCTATAATGGCTAAAAGAATGGCAAAAATAATGCCAAAAATTGATGTATATGTATCAGTGTGGTTTTGTGAAGGGGAGGCATACATCTGACAACATTAACAGAACATTGATGAATCCAGATAATGAGTCTTGATGCAGAAAAAGCATTTGATAGCATAAGCTGAGACTTTGAGCAGGGCAATGGAAGCATTTCCTAAAAAAATATATAAGGTTGATTAGGAGGCTGTATGAGAGATTGGAGGCGAAGATTAAAGTGAGATGAGTCATATCTGATAATTTTTGCTTGAGCAACGGAACCAGGTGGGGTGGCCTCTTTCCCCTTTGTTGTTTGTATTATATTTAGAACCATGGCAAAGAAAATAAGGGACTCAGAAATTCAAGGATATAATTGGCATGGTAGTCAAGAAAACCTGGCTTTATTTGTAGGTGATATTATTTTATACCTGACAAAACCAGAATGTGACGTTACAGTGTTGTGGAACATTTTGAGACAGTTTCATATCTTTTCAGTATTCAAAATTAATGAAACTAAAACAAAGGCAATAGCAGTAAATTGTGTACTCACATAGGAATTGGTTCAGCAATATCCATACGTGTGGAGACATGATAAAATGAAGTATTTAGGCGTATGGATTAAAAATTATTCTAGTGTGGCAGCTAAAGATATGTGGGAAGAGACTAAACAAAAGATAATACAAAACTTGAGAAAATGGAAGTTTTGTTATCTGGGTATGGATAATAAGATACAAGCAGTTAAAATGTTTTTAGTCCGATTTGTCTTATACACAGGTCAGGCATATTTTTATCAACCAGTGGAGAATTGGGATTGCAATTAATAAAGAGCTGAAGTACTTTATCTGGGAGGGAAAGACTGCAAGAGTCAAGTGGGATAAGCAGATTCTTCCTGTAGAACAGGGCGGATTGGGATTACCCGATTTGAAGGGGTATTTCAGAGCTATACAGTTAAGGCTCTTATACATAGCACAAGCAGAAAACTAGAATTCAAAATGGAAAGGGGTGATGAAACGGGGGGGGATTAAAAAACAAGGAGACTGGTATTTTGGATGCAGGCCTTTAAGGACAATAACAGTAATCATACAGAATATTATATCTGAAGTAGTTAACTTCATTTGTGCAGCAACCTATGGGATTCGGATCCAATCTCGGATCTGAGCCGGCAGTTTTCAACAGCTTTAGATCCGAGCTCCAAGCTTCTCCCCTACCCATAATCCCCTGCCAACCCTGATTGAGCTCAGATCTAGTTTGCCGCGGTTTACTTCAGCAGCTTGATTCCGAGTTCCAGGCGTTGTTCGTAAGTTTTGTGAGAAAATTTTACTTTTCTAACCCTTTTTACTTACTCTTGGTGTGATTGTGTTTTTAGGTCCCTTATCCCTTAGAACCATCTTAGTTTAATTTATTTTGTCCTATATTCTAACCTCCACCCTCCCTTCGTGGTTCCGTCAGGGTTGTGTGTGTGTGTTTGGGGCCTAGTGTGTGTGAGTTTTTCCTTCTAATATGTCTGATGCCCCAAAGTTAGTGTTTTCGAAGTGCACCGAGTGTGGCCATAAGCTGTCCCCAGCGGATGGCCACACTCGGTGTGTGATGTGCCTTGGGGTTGAACACCTGTCCTCTGGTTGTACCATCTGTGCAGCGTTCAATCCCAGGGCACTTAAGGACCGGAGGTCTAAGCTGATTCTGACGGGTCTTCTGCCCCCGGACTCGGCTTCTACCTCCGGTCCTCCCGTGGCTCCCACTGCAGCTGCGTCGGCCTGCCACTCCTGCTTCCCTTCCCCCGGTCGGTACTCAACCTCCTGCCTTAGGCCCGGAGGAGAGGGAGGCTAGGAAAGAAAGGAGGAGGGAGAAGCACCACAAGCGGAGGGCCGAGGCCTCCGCTTCGGCCCCCGTGGCTAAGCGGGCTTCTCCCTCCAGGAATTCTGGGTTGTCTCCTTCTTGGATCCGGTCCCCGTGCTTTTCACTGGGTCCTTAGAGGAGGAGGAGACCCGATCTCTGTCGAGGTCATCGAGGCGACACTACCGCCCCCGCCTCGGTGGCCTTGAGATCTACCCGAAGTCTCACCGATGCAGATTTGGACCGGATGATGAGAAGATTCCTCCAGGCCCAACTGCAGATGGGAGTGCTCCTGCCCCCCCCCCTCCGGGGGGGAGCTCGACCCCCTTCTTTGCCCCGATAGCTCCTTCTCCGTCCTGTTTTCTGGGTTCGGAGTCTTCAGAGCTGGGCAGCCTTGGAGCTGGGGGTGTGTCAGCACCGATAGTCTCGGGTACTTCAGCTCTGACACTTCCCTCGAGTCTGTCAGGTCCATTCTCTTTGGATCCGAGCTCTCAGAGCCGAGGGCTGAGCTTCGGATCTGGCGGTATCGGCATGGCTTCGGCTCCGTCCATGTCGGAGCATGCTGGTCCATTGGATCAGATTGCTTCGGCGCCGATCTGTCCATTGGATCTGAGAGAGGGTCTGCTCTTGGATCCCAGAGAGAACAGCACTCCCTCGGCATTCGATGTGGTAGAGAGGGTTCTGTCGAGGGATTCCAGGGCCCCCGGCCCTTGCCACAGCTCCACCTTGCACTCCTTCTCAGTTGGGTCCGACTTCCATCACCTAGCCCCAGGGACAGCCTGCTCTGACATCCCAGGTAGTTCCATTGGAACAAGACGTTGCTGGTGAGACCTCCTCGAACAGCCCCCCCCGAGGAGGTTCCTCACAAGCGAAGGTGCAAGAGGAGGCACCTGGACTCCCCCAAGTCCTTGACTGAGGACACGGATTTGGAGGAAGGGAAAGGCTCCCCAAGATCACCCCCCGAAGATGTCTCATTTGGTGACATCATGGAGATGCTCAGAATTAGGGGGGTTGGTCTGCCCCAAAGCCTACCTCGGACGAATCCGTGCTCCTGGAGGTGTTTGAAGCAGGCCCGTCTACCTCTTGGTTGCCCCCTCTGGCCAACCCCCTGGTAGACTTGATTACTACCAAGGCGTGGAAGGAGCCGGACACTGTGGAGCCAGTCCCCAAGCGCCCGGACAAGATTCTCAGCCCACCCTCCGACAAATCCCACTGGAGCAAAGGCCCCCCTGTAGATGCCATGTTCATAGGTTCATAGGTTCGTACTAGGCTGTCTGCCCTAGGGCATTTATAAGCCTAGCCAGAGTGTGTGTGGCTTTTACCACCCCTTAGGATGAGAATACTACGCCCATTTAGGGTTTAGTTTACTGTGCCTCTGTCTAGTAGTGACACAGAGATGACCCCCGGGGTAAACCTACGATCTCCCATCCACTCGTCAAGACTTCTCTTGAATAGAGTTAGTGAGTGGCTCTGCCTAACATGGATTGGGATTCTGTTCCAGAGTGTAGGGAGCCTCTGGGTTATGAATCTGTCCATCCAGCACGTCCTATTTATTTCTGTGTTGAGGTTTAAGTCTCTTGCTCTCGTGGCTCTGATGGATTTGGATTTTTTGAGGTGGAGCATGTCCATTAATTCCGGATTGGACATGGCCTTGTACGTTAGGCACAGGTCACCTCTGAGTAGGCGGTATGCGACTGAATAGAGCTGGAGTTTTTTCAGTTGGGCAGCATATGACATATGATTAAGACCCTTTATCCTCTTGGTGAGGAACTTTTGGGGTCTTTCCAACTGCTGCAGGTGTCGGGTAAGATACATCCCAAATGGGGCATTGTACTCAATCATTGGCCTAATAAGAGATGAGTACAGGGGCACAATGACCTCTCTTGATCTAGATGTGAAACCCTTCATGATAAGGTGGGCAATATAGAAGGTCTTCCTAACCACTTTGGCAATGTGAGTGTCAAATGAGAGGTTACTGTCAACCTGGGTCCCTAGGTCCCTGATTACCTCTTCCGTACTTAATGGATTACCACCTATGTGGTAATTTGTGGGTACCATGTTTTTCCCAAAGGGTATGACTATACATTTTTTGGCGTTAAGCTTAAGTCCATGGCTCTGGCACCAATTATCCGTTTCTATGAGTCCCCTCTGAAGGATGCTTGTGTCTGCTGGAGTATCAACTATGGCGCCCAGTTTGCAGTCATCTGCGTACTTTGTCAGCCACAATCCTCCCCAAACAAGAGGGATCCCAGGACTGAGCCCTGTGGGACACCGCTTGTGACTGGCTTAGAGTCTGACATAGCTCCAGCAACTCTGACCCTGTGGGTTCTGTCCTTGAGCCAGTTTGCAACCCATTTCTTGACATATGGGTTTACATTTAAGCTGGTGAGTTTGTCTATGATGCCCGAGTGTGGTATTGTGTCAAAGGCTTTTGCAAGGTCAAGGTAGGCTGTGTGAACTGCCTTACCTTCATCAATGGCCTTAGTGACGGTTTCAAAAAAGTCAACCAAGTTCAAAAGGCAGGATCTGCCCTTGACAAAGCCAAATTGGGTAGGATCCAATGTCTGTAGGTCCCCAATGTCTTTGTTTATGAGTTCCATAATGATCCTCTCCATAGCTTTGCAGACCAGGCTCGTCAAGCTTATGGGGCGGTAATTTCCAGGGTCCGTAGAAGCACCGCCTTTGTGAAGTGGGACCACTGTTGCCGTACGCCACTCTTTGGGTACGTATCCTGTAGTAAGGCTAAAATTAAACAGCAGCCTTATGTTTGGGTTTAGTTCCTCTTGGAGTTCATGTAGCACACAGCCCGGGACATCGTCCAGTCCCATTGATGCTGTGTTTTTAGCTTTAGAGAGGGCGGCTCTCACCTGGGCATCTGAGATGTTAGGGAGGCTACACTCTGCTGGGATAGTTATTTCTCCATTTGGGGGGGAGGAGAAATTTGCACTGAACCTATCTGCCAGAATGTTGGCAATGTCAGTGGGTTCAGTGTATTTATTGTCATTTTGGACTAACTCTGAGCATATCTGGGAATTTCCACCCAGGTTTCTAACATAGCTAAAGAAGGCCTTGTGATTGTCTTTTGTGTCTTTTGCGATTTTTCTCTCAAAGTTGGCCTTGGATGATTTTATGAGTGATCGTAGTTTTTTGCTAGTACTGATCAGAGATGCCTTCCCATTTAGAGATTTTGCTCTGTCATGTAGTAGCTTCCTCCTTCTGTTGTAAAGTTTGTTTATAGCTGGGGTCCACCAGACCGGGTGCCTGCCTTTGGGGGAATGGGTCTTGGTTTTATTTGGGATTGCATGATCCATGCATTCTTTTTTTTTTCAAAACAGGTTTATTGTTTTAACATATAAGAGAAATATCATAACAATTTTATACAAGTAATTAAAAATAGGTATTATTATAATATTCAACAAAACAACTAAAGTATTTACAAAGACATCCACTACAATCAGATCAATTAATTAAACTAAAATACCGTGCTATTGAAATTAGAATTTTTTTAACAAATTTTGTAAATTATCCCATACAATATAATATGATGTTTTTCTAGTTGTTCTCATTCTAATTGTGCTTATTTCCATGAGGCACATTATATTCATAACATTTTTAAATTCATTGAACGAAGGAGGTGTATCTGAAATCCAATTTCTAGTTATTATTTTCCTGGCCACTGCTAGGATAGACCATAACAAGGGAAGCTTAATCTTTTTAACACATTGAGGTACAGGTGTGTTGAATAATATAAGAGACTTAGAAATAATGAAATTATCTGTAAAAAGAGCCTGCAAAAATTCATTAATTGACTTCCAGTATTCTTTCATCTTCATACAGTCATAAAATATATGAGCCCAGTCAGCATTAATTTCTACATTACATCTCTTACATAGATTATCTTTATTATTTATTTTATTCATCATCAAAGGTGTATAAAAAGATCTATGTAAAAATTTCCATGTATAAAGTCTCCAGACAATGGAAGATGTAGTTCTATAAGCAGATTCCAATATATATTGTTTATCTTGTTGAGTTGGTAGGTCCCCATTAATAGAGGTGAAATAATTCCAGTATGAATCTACACTGTAAAAAGTTTCTTGTCTGATAATTTTATGTATATATGAAAGTTTACCTTTATCAGAAACTTTATGCTGTAAATTTAATATCAAGTAATCAATCAGTTTTGGAATAGATTCTTTAACTGTTATAGACATTAGATCTATTCTATCAATGAGATGTTGTCTAAAGATCTGAACCTCTAACCAGCAAGTTTCTCTTAGATCAAATTCTTGTTTTAAGAAATCTAGATTTTTAACTTTATTATCAGATATCAGCTGATACCAGTACTTTAGATCATTATCTATAGCTAAATGAGCTCCTTCAGAAGTAGATGACATAAGCATACCCTGAGTATACATTATAGGGAATACAATAAAATTTCATTCCCTATACTTAGGGTGCATGAATATAAAGTTACGATAACTAATAATAATATTTAATGGGTAACAAACCATATGTTTAGGTGTAATAGGTGAAGTACAAAATTCCTTTAGCAACCACAACATGGAGTTATTTACAATCATATTTTTATGTGTTAAGGAGATTTTCATGAACTGCATACTAATTAGCTCCCAATAATCTTTCCATTTTGCGATATATGACTGATCTATTAATAAAGTAATAACTTTTATAATAGAAGAGATAATATATAAATTAAAGTCTGGAAAAGAAATACCCCCTTGAAACCAGCTATTAGTATGTTTCTTTAATGCAATCCTAGGTCTATTAGGTGCCCATAAGAAATTTAACATTAGTGTATTCAGTTTCTTGATAATTATTTTTGTAGGTGAAAGTATTATTGATTGTATTAAGTATAAAATCTTGGGGAATATTATCATTTTAATAATTGTAAGTCTCTCCTCCATAGTAAAAAACATATTATTCCAGGTATTAAAAAGATTTTGTATATTAAGAAAACAGGTATTATAGTTATTATATATAATAGATTTAATATCTTTAGATAGTATTATACCTAAATAAGTTATCTGACCTGAATTGGGTACATATTTAGTAAAATCACTAATGAGAATATTTTTTCGTGTATATATAGGTAGTATTTTAGTTTTTCTTCATTGAATATTAAACCAGAAATACTTTTAAAATTCATCATTTTATCAAATAAAGACTGCATAGAAGAATTAGATCCTGCTGATGTAATTAGAACATCATCTGCAAAAAGTTGAATTTTTGATGTTGTATTTTCGTCTATTGCAAAACCCTCTATGTCAGTACTGTTTCTAATCAAATTAGCCCAAGGCTCCATTACTAAAGTGAATAATAGTGGAGAAAGTGGACATCCTTGCTTTGTACCTTTAAGAATGGGT
This sequence comes from Protopterus annectens, assembly GCF_019279795.1. Classification (NCBI taxonomy): domain Eukaryota; kingdom Metazoa; phylum Chordata; order Ceratodontiformes; family Protopteridae; genus Protopterus; species Protopterus annectens. Next base: position 951,275,469 of record NC_056726.1, read on the forward strand.
ATTTTTTGTGAAACATATGTTCCTACCTTAATATAAGCCAGCGTTCCTTTGTATAAATGCTCAATTAAATTTACAAATGCATCAGAGAAGTTTGTGCATTTCAGTAAGGTAAACAGATAGTCCCAACTTACTGAATCAAATGCTGAACCTATATCAAGACTAATAAGTGTTAAATCTTTCTTTTTCCTATTTGCAAAATCAATTAATGTTAAAGTTCTTCTTATATTATCAAAAGTATTTCTATTTACAATGAAGTCTCTCCGGCTGAACTCCACAACAGTTACAAATAACAGCAAAAAGAGAAGCAGTTTTCTCCCACTGCTTCTCTTTTTGCTGCTATTTACAATGAAGTCCGTCTGATCTATATCTATAATGCCGGGGATGATTGTCTTCAATCTATCAGCAAAAATACTCATAAACATTTTATAATCAACATTAAGTAATGAGATGGGTCGATATGAAGAACATCTAGTTGGATCTTTATTAGGTTTTAAAATTGGTGAAATAAATGTATATTGCCAAGATGGGGGGGTTATTAACTCAGTTTGGGCCAAAATAAAAACCTTATGTATTAATGAATATGTAGTTTTAGAAAGGATTTTATATATCTCTGGTATAATACCATCATTACCCGGTGCTTTGTTTGATTTAAGCTTATTTATTTGTGTAATAACTTCTGTATATGAAATACTCTTGTCCAATAGTTTAATCTGTTGTTTATTAAGCTTTTTATTCATGTTTGTGGTTATAAACTCCTTTATTTTATCTTTAGGTTCCATGTTAATGTTGTTATGGTTAATCTTGTGAAAGTGATTTCTAAATTCATCCAGTATTTCTGGTATACTAGAAACATTCTTCTTTTTCCTTAGAGAAAAGATTTCTTTGATATGGTTTTGTTTATTCAATCTTTTGTTTTATTTTTAAGTCTATGTAAGTATTTGGGGCTTATTGAATAAGACAAAAACTTGTATTTCTCTAAAGTTATTTTAACTTTATGAGTTAAAATTTCTTTGTATTTCTCATTTAGTTTGTTTATTTCTTCAACAACTTTCTTGTCCATAATATTTTCTTTATTATTATGTTTATAAGAGTCTAATTTACTTTGAATATCTAACAATTCCTTATCCCAAGATTTCCTTTTATTATTATACCATCTGATACTTTGTCCATATAGATATGATTTTAAGGCATCCCAAACATAGACAATGGAGACTTCAGGAGTATTATTTATGTCTAGAAAATGTTGTACTTCTGAAAGTATATATTCTTTATAGTCTTTTAGCTGAGTTAAGTATGCTGGTATCCTTTTGATCTGAACATTATGAGTATTTTTATCATGAATTCAAAAACAATTGAGTTATGATCAGATTTAGGACATGAAATGATTTTGGAATTAATTAAATCTGTTACCATCTGGTTAGAAATAAAGACCCTATCTATTTTTGAATAAGTTTTGTATCTGTTAGAAAAAAAGGTGTATAGTAATGATTTTGAATCTATCTGATTATTAATATCATTCAAATGATAAGAATTAGCAAAATCATTTAAATGTTTTGCATTAGATGTAATTCTTCTTTTCCTTATAGTGGTAGTATCACTTTTATATAGTATACAATTAAAATCACCAGCTAAAATAATATCCCCTATAGAGAATGATATGATCTTATCAATATGATGTTTCACTGTATTAATACCAATTCCAGGTATCCAATATACATTAATTAAAGTGTAAGTCTTCCCATTAATTTGTATTGTAACCATACAAAACATTCCTTTGTCATCCTGAAAAGACTTAATGGTTTTAGGAATGGGCATACTTTTATTCCATAAAATAGCCACTCCTCTTTTTTTCTGTGTGTGCTCTGAACTAACCAATACTGTATACTTATTAGTGGCTAGTTTATCAATATCTTTTTCAAGAGATGGGTTTCTTGTAGGAAGACTAGATTGGCCTTGTGTAAATTAATGTATCTTATTAGGCTTGCCCTTTTACACGGATTATTCAATCCATTAATGTTTAAAGAAATTCCTTTTAAAGATGTCATTTGGCATTTTAAAACTCAAGAATCTTATGATCGAAATAACAAATAACAAGATAAATAATGTTACATCTCCTCTTTTAGGTGTACCTTTAAATATAGCTGTATTTATTAAATCTCTTATGGGATTTTGTATAGGATTCAATTTTGTTTGTAGTGACAATGAGTGTACAAAATGTATTGTGGATGTCAAAACTATATACATATAACAATGAACAAGTGAAAATAATGTAAGGATTAAACCTTGCATCCAGCCTGGAGTTGAAAACTCCAACTTAGAGTAGTATTTACTACTCAAGTTAACCCCCTACCCTAAGCAGCAGTACCTCAGCTACCACCTTATCAATTTAATACTAGTTATATTTAACTGAGGTTAACAGTTTTCAATTCAATTATCTATCAAGACAAAACTACACATTTGGTAAAACAGCATCATATAAACTAAAATAAACTTTTTTTTTATTTAAACTGTTCATACTACTGTATAGATCTATGTAATATATAACACTTGTATTCAAATAGCATTCAAATAATCTTGATGTTAGAAATCAAGAGGAGAGAAAATTAGGTTCTAACATTCATTTAAATCAAAAATTTGGCTAATATGATTCAGACATTACATATATTAAGATGCATCTATTTTCTGTCATGTGAATACTATTAACAGCTTCCAAAAAAAATCTTGAATTGTTTGTATATGAGCATTTACTTAAACTCATTATTGTCAATAGAGTAAAATATTGTATTCATAAAAATTATTATAAATCATATTGCATAGTTATGCAAATTCTCAGAAACACTTGCATTATTAAAAAAAAAAAGCCATCACACACATACACACAGACACTCACACACATACATACACACACACATACACATACACACACACACACACGCACATATATATATATATATATATATATATATATATATATATATATATCTGATCTCACTGAGTTATGTCCTTGTTGAGCACTATCCTACTTGCTGTCCCTAGAATAAATCTGTCTGCTTTATAGAAAATAATGCACAACAAACACATTTTAGTAACCAGATTTTACAATCATGCTAACCTACTGCTTTAAAATATATCACATGACATTTCTTCCAGAATAGAATTATAAAATTGTTTATGCTTGTCAATCAGATGAATTAAATGAATTATAATAAAGTATATGTTTGGAACAGAAGTTTTAACACAGATTATTATGCTGCTGTTAAGTAGATTTTCAAAAACATTTAAATAAATGTTTCATTTTCTATGCCTTCTAAAATAAGACATTTACTTACTACAAGAAACTACATCATTTAAACTCATTATAACTGACATTTTATGAATAGAGTATTTTTCCTGAATCTGTGGTGTGTCAGTATGATAACTAGGTCAGAGGTTATACTAACTGCTTTCAGTTTCTCTGTGAGAATTCTGTGAGTTGAAGCTTTTGAAGTAGTTCATGGACACTATGCATGAGACAGCCCACATCCCAGATTGTCTCCCTTAACATTTTGGCGGGAAACTTATTAAAACTTGTGGCAAACATTCATTTTGTCAATAGAGTAAAATATTGTATTCATAGAAATTATTATAAATCATATTGGATAGTTATGCAGATTCTCAGAAACACTTACATTATTATATAAAAAAAAAAAGCCATCACACTCACACACACACATACACATACATACACACACACACACACACACACACACACACACACACACACACACACACACACACACACACACACGCACACACACACACGCACATATATATATATATATATATATATATATATATATATATATATATATATATATATCTGATCTCACTGAGTTGTGTCTTTGTTGAGCACTATCCTACTTGCTGATCCATGCATTCTTGAAGGTGCCCGTAGAAGGCATTTGCAAAGGATTCAGCAGTGTGGGTTGTGGTTTCCACTGGCCCAGGGACCTTGAAGGATACCACTTCAGTCTTAAGAAGTGTGAAGTTGGCTTTTGAGAAGTTCTTCACTGTGGTCTTTTGTGCAGGGGGTGGGGGCGGGATGTGGATTTCCAGTGAGATTAATTTATGGTCTGATCTTACCAATGAGGGATATATTTCCGGTGTGGAGCATTTTGTCCCCATGTTTGTGATGATCAGGTCTAGTATATTGTCTCCTCTTGTGGGAATGGTGACTAGTTGTTCCATCGCATTTGAGTTTATGAATTCTAGGAACCTTTGGGCTAGGGTGTTTGGGCTTGAGTAATGTTCCCAGTCTATGTTTGGGTAGTTGAAGTCTCCCAATATGATGGTATTTGGAGAGACGTTCATACTCCAGTGTCTTCAGGAAGACTGTGTGAGTTTCCTGAGTTTGAGAGGGTGGTCTGTAGCATGCTACAAATTGTAAGGCAGTTTTGCCTATGGTTAGTTGCACCTGGATAGTCTCCGATGCTTCGTGCGTTGCCACTAACCTGGAGGTGTGGGTATCTTTGATGAATATGGATACTTCCCCTCCTTTTGTGGTTCGGTCCAAGTTTTGGGGCCGGAAAGCATGATATGAGGTAAAACCTGATAGTGCTGGGGTGCTCTCAGGAGCCTTGAACCAGGTTTCAGTCACTGCACAGACATCGATGTTCTCCATACTGAGGAGGGCTTAGAGGGCGTGCATCTTGAGGTTTAGACTTCTGGCATTGAGCAGCATTACCCTTATTTTTTTTCCACTTGTGTTTTCTAGGGAGGTAGGTTTGTCATCTGAGCCTTACCTAAAAAAGGCACTATGGGGGTGGCAAGAGCCTTGGCCAATATCCGGAAGCCCAGGGGTGACAGGTGCAAGCCATCCCTTGCGAAGCAGCGTGGCTTGTCGAGCATGTCATCCCAAGCATACAGACATTGGTTCCCCTTTGAATGACACCAGTAATTAAGCCAATTGTTAAAACTGATCATTTTGTCTTTGTACTGTGGCATCATTCTTGGTGAGGGTAAGATGCTGCTCAGGGTCAGGGTCATACCGGCCTGGGCTACATAATCAGAGAGCTCCTCTATGTCTCTTTTCATGTAGTCCAGGGAGGTACGTCTCAGGTCGTTCACACCGGCATGTACAATGACTGAGTCATATTTGTACTTGCTGTGGAGTGACCTGAGTGCTTGTGTTATGTGGCGGATTCTAGCTCCCGACAGGCAGCTTACTGTGACCCTCTCCTTGTTCAGTCTGGTGAGCGGGACGTCAGTGTGTCTGACTATGGAGTCACCTATTACAAGTGTGTCTGGCATGTTGTTTGACCTTAAGGGCTGTGACTGTTTAGTACACTGACTTTGTGAACTATGTGTTGCATGTGCTATGTCTTGCGGTGGCGGTTGCTTGGGTGTCTGCTTTGGAGGCCTCTGTTGTTTTGGTAGATTTTTAATCAGCGCCTCCGAGTATGTTTTTGTGTGTTTATGTGTTTGGTTTGCAGTTGTGATAGTTCTATGTGAGACTGGGTTTGTGGTGTGCGTGGTTACCTTCTCCTCCTGCCTGGTCTTGCCAGTACTGAATTGAGAGAGCTCAGCCTCCAGTTTGGCTATATAGTTGCATCTCTCGCATATATTTGTATTTGTTGGGAGGAGGAGAGGGTTGTCTGTGTACATGAGGCAATTGTAACATTGCCTCAAGATTCCCAGATTCACCAGCTGAACAGGAGAGGATGCCAGCAACTGACCCTTCGACATGCTAGAATAGTGAAAAAGATTGCTGTGTAACTGAGTCAGAAAGGATCTATAGGGAAATGGGTACTCAAGGGAATTTAAGTGAAAGAAGTACTTTCTTTTGTTTAAGAGTGCTTTACCTGTATAAAAAATGCTTTAGGAGCAAGTGCTGAACTTTTCAGTTAGAGAATAGGCTGTTTAGATTGCAAGTAGAGCAGTTCTAAGGGAAAAATTGAAGAGTAGACTTTACAGAGCCAGAAATAGTTTAAACTTGATTAACCGGCGCTGCCCTATGCTGCTCTATGAGCAACTTCACGCTAAAGCGCGCAAAAGCGGGCTTTATAGCAGGGGGTTGAAAAGAGCCAGGAATTGACCCAAAATGGCCAATAAACTACAAGTTGCTGGGCTGGAACCAATCCTCTAGGCACAAATAGGTTGCTCAGCGCTCCCCACTCCCACTGGTGAACAAAGAAGCTTCCTCTTATCCAAATAAGGATATGGATAGCACAGGAACTAAGACAAAGCCCAGAGATCAGCAGAATTTGAAGACTGGACTATTCTAGTTCAGAAAAGCGGGAAAACAAGGATATTTTTTTGTTTTTTTCTTTTTTTTTACAGAGAAAGGAGAAAAAGATACAGTAACAAACAGTAAATGCTATAAAACGGCTGGCGCACTTGAGTGTGTTAGCCTAACAATTAAATTAAACAAAAAATAACTTTTTAAAGTGCTAACAGTATAAATTCAACACAAGTACAGTAAAAACAATATGCAGAGCTGTTTTTTAAGCGAAATGCAGTCGAGATGCAGTAATTTAAGCGAAAGCCAGAAAAAATACTTATAAATCCAGGAAAGTCACTCTTTCACTCACTGCTGCTTGTAGAACTCTGCAGGACACCACGAGGAGCTGTGCTGAGTCTTTTACAAGTGAAAAAGCGCGCAAAAGTGGGCTTTATAGCAGGGGGTTGAAAAGAGCCAGGAATTGACCCAAAATGGCCAATAAACTACAAGTTGCTGGGCTGGAACCAATCCTCTAGGGACAAATAGGTTGCTCAGTGCTCCCCACTCCCACTGGTGAACAAAGAAGCTTCCTCTTATCCAAATAAGGATATGGTTAGCACAGGAACTAAGACAAAGCACAGAGATCAGCAAAATCTGAAGACTGGACTATTCTAGTTCAGAAAAGCAGGCAAACAAGGATTTTTTTTTGTTTTTTTTTTCCTTTTTTTACAGAGAAAGGAGAAAAAGATACAGTAACAAACAGTAAATGCTATAAAACGGCTAGCACACTTGAGTGTGTTAGCCTAATAATTAAATTAAACAAAAAATAACTTTTTAAAGTGCTAACAGTATAAATTCAACACAAGTACAGTAAAAACAATATGCAGAGCTGTTTTTTTAAGCGAAATGCAGTCGAGATGCAGTAATTTAAGCGAAAGCCAGAAAAAATACTTATAAATCCAGGAAAGTCACTCTTTCACTCTCTGCTGCTTGTAGAACTTTGCAGGACACCATGAGGAGCTATGCTGAGTCTTTTACAAGTGAAAAAGCGTGCAAAAGCGGGCTTTATAGCAGGGGGTTGAAAAGAGCCAGGAATTGGCGGCGGCCACCAAGAGGGAACTTGCTCAGGAGAGTCCCTCGGTTCATCCCCCGAGCAAGGAGTCTCGGTCGATGGACCGCCTAGGGAAGCGGGTGTTTAGTTCGGCTACCTTCTCTGTGAGGTCGCTGAACTACATGGCACATGTGCTACGACTGCAGCGGGACCTTATCAAAGAGTACGCGGCGTCGCCCCCGAGTCCATGTCGGCGGAGGACAAACAATTGCACTCCACCCGGATGGCCACTCTACGATCCACCTATATATATAACACCTCTATGTGGCTACTGTCTCATGCCACGGAAGGAGCCATTAGAGCCAGCGGAGCGGGCCTCGTTATGAGACGTCAGGCCTGGCTCCGGCACTGTGATTTCGCGGAACCCTTTAAGGCGTCTTTCGCTAATGCCCCTTTTGATGGTTCTGCCCTCTTCGGCAGAACTGTGCGAGATACTTTGGTCCAGAGCGAAAAGGATGGGAAGACATTGTCTGCCATCAGAGTCCGCTTCTCTGCTCCCCAGAGGTCCTTCTCTAAGAACCAAAAGGGAAAGAAGAAGATGTGGTTCCGGAAGTCGCAATAGTCTCTTCCCGCTCCAGACTCCCAGCCCTTCTGCGGCAGAGGAGGGCAGGGTGGACACCGCCCAAGAGGCAGAGGGGACCTGCGGAACTTTGGATCTAGAAAACCCTTCTCGGACCAATCCACGCAACACCCCTGAGGAGTTGCCCGACTGCTCCTCTCTGGGGGCAGTCGGGGGGCATTTCTCGAAGCACCCAGCAGCCTGGGAGTCCATCACAACAGACCGCTGGGTGCTTCGCATCATATCCAGAGGATATCAGATTCCCTTCTCTCATTACCCACACAGCCCCAGATACCTCCCCGATATCCCATCCGATCAGAGGGAGGCCGCAGCAATGGAAATCCAACACTTGCTGGAAAAAAGAGCCATCCAACATGTCCCCCCAGACCAGTGCGGGTCCAGGTTTTACTCCAGGTTCTTCGTGGTGCCAAAAAAGACGGGGGACTTAAGACCAATCCTCAGACTTGCTTCCCTGAATCTGTCAGTAACCAAAGAGAAGTTCCGCATGGTCACTCTTCAATCCATTCTCCCCCTTTTACGGGAGAACGATTGGATGTGCTCTATAGACCTCAAGGATGCGTACTACCACATTCTGATGGACAGGCGATCCAGGAGGTTCCTCTGCTTCCGGCTAGGAGCCAGTCATTACCAATTCAGGGTCCTCCCCTTTGGTCTCACCACAGCCCCCAGGGTGTTCACCAAAGTGTTAGCAGTGATAGCGGACCACCTGAGACTCCAGGGAATTCAGGTCTTCCCATACCTGGACGACTGGCTCCTGACCGCCCCAACAAGGCATCTACTCTGTGCAGCCAGAAACTACTTTCTTCGTCTAGCTCCCCAGCTGGGGATCACATTCAACATAGAGAAGTCGTCTCTTACTCTGACTCAGACTATAGACTTCATAGGGGCCAGATTAGACACGAACAAACTCTTAGCTTTCTTGACCTCAGACCAGCTATTAACCTTGAGGCTACACGTGCAAGCCATTCTGCAATCTCTAGCTCCCCCGGCAGAATTGGTCCTGAGGGCTCTTGGCTCGATGGCGGCAGCTATCAACCTATTGCCAATGGCTCGGTTGAAAATGAGGGTGTTACAATGGACCCTTCAGGTGCAATGGTCCTTTCTTCAGTATCCTCTGAGCCATCCCGTTCCACTCAGCAGGGCTTGCAAGAGGGCCCTCCTATGGTGGCTTCAATCCCCAGACCTCCAGCAAGGATGCCACTTTTCTATGACTCCTCCACTAGCCACGGTGACCATGGACGCCTCCCGCCTCAGGTGGGGGGGCATTGTTCGGGCAGGACAGTCCAAGGCACGTGGGACCTCACGGAGACCTCACTGCATATCAGCGTCCTAGAGATGAGGGCAGTGCTGTTAGCATTGCAAGCACTTCAGGACCTTCTTCCTGTAGGAACGATTGCGATTCAGACGGACAATATGTTAGTTGTCTGGTATATCAACAAACAGGGGGAACCAGGTCTTACCCTCTGTGCCGAGAGGCCATGAGGGTGTGGGAATGGGCGATCTCCACCAATCGCTTTCTCGTAGCAATGCACATTCCGGGACGGTCCAACATCCTAGTGGGCAAACTAAGTCGCACCATCCTGTTGCCATACGAGTGGTCTCTGAATCCCGAGATAGCGAATCAGATTTTTGCCAAATGGGGTCAACCCTGTTGCGATCTCTTTGCCTCTCCCTCGAACACAAAATGTTATGACTACTTCGCTGTCATTTCCACCTCCGGGGAACCCCCGAGAGATGCTCTGGTGCATGCTTGGCCTCCTGGTATTCTTTATGCTTACCCTCCTCTTCCCTTGATGCTGAAGTTTCTTCAGAAAGCCAGTCAGTTGGGGAGCAGGATTATCCTCATTGCCCCATTTTGGCCTCGTCAAACCTGGTTCCCTTACCTTTGGTCTCATCTGGTGAATCCTCCTTGGATTCTGGATCCCAGTCCGGATCTAATATCCCACCCCCTAGATCTCCCAGTCCCAAACCTGGTCAACCTCAAGCTCACAGCTTGACTGCTCCAGTTCCACTCATAGCTAGGACTCCCGGCATCTCTTCCCCAGTTAAATCTATTCTAGTAGCAGCACACAAGCCTTCTACTAGAAAGATCTATAGCAGCAAATGGAAATGTTTCTCCATTTGGGCGGAACGCAAAAATTTGGATCCTTTTACAGCTCCCTTGCCCGCTGTATTAGACTTTCTGTCAGGACTGTTCCATCAGGGAGCTAGCTCCTCCACAGTCAAGGTTCAGCAAGCAGCTATCTCTCATTATCACGTGGGAAACGAACTGGGCCCTTTGATCACCACAAAATTATGCAAGACCTTTTTGAAGGGCACCTTTCTGCTCAGACTGCCAGTGAAGGATGTAGTCCCTCCTTGGGATTTAACGCTGGTGCTTCAGGCCTTGACAGCTCCCCCATTTGAGCCTGCAGCTACAGTAGATCTTAAATTCTTGTCATGGAAAACGGCCTTTCTGGCTGCTATCACCTCGGCTCGAAGGGTCTCTGAACTACAGGTCCTCTGTGTAAAACCCCCATACTTGACCTTTCACAAGGATAGAGTTTACCTCAGGACCAATCCCTCCTTTCTTCCCAAGGTTGCCTCTGAGTCTAATATTAACCAGTCCATCAACCTGCCAGTCTTTTTTCCTAATCACCATAACAAAGGGGAATACAAATTACACTCATTGGATGTGCATAGACAACTTCGCTTCTACATCCACAGGGCATCTGGTCATAGGAAATCTGACCAGTTGTTCGTCTCCTTTGCCAAATTTAATTTGAGTAAATCTGTGTCTAAAGTCACACTGTCTAGATGGATTTCGCAGTGTATCCTTTTAGCATATGAAAGTTCAGGCAGGCCCGCACCCCAGGGAGTCCATGCCCACTCTACTCGTTCTGTGTCTACCTCTAAGGCTTTTAGAGCTAGAGTCTCTTTGGATGATATTTGCTCAGCAGCCACTTGGGCCTCATCTCATACCTTTATCAATCACTATATATTGGACATTGTCTCCAGAGGGAGAGCATCCTTTGGCTCTGCAGTGCTCCGGAACATCCTTCCATGAAGGCCGCCCAAGATTTAGGTAGCTGGGGACTCTGTCCCATAGGTTGCTGCACAAATGAAGTTAACTACTTCAGATGAAGAAGTTATGTACTCACCATAACGTTCCATCTGAGTAAGTAAACTTCATTTGTCAGCAACCGTCCCTCCCCTCCTGCCCCCTCACTTGTGAATGTCTTCATACTCAGGTCCATGGGGTTTACCCACTTATCTTGAGAATGATAATTTTATAGCAGTCTCTGCTGTTGGGCAAACTTGATCTGAGGTTAGTCAGGGTTGACAGGGGATTATGGGTAGGGGAGGAGTTTGGAGCTCAGATCTAAAGCTGTTGAAAACTGCCAGATCGGATCCAAATCCCATAGGTTGCTGACAAATTAAGTTTACCTACTCAGATGGAACGTTATGGTGAGTACATAACTTCTTAATCTGTAAAGTAGCAGAAAGTATCCTAAGAACTAAGTCAACACGAGAATGGAGAAAGGAGATTTTGTCAATAGGGATGACTGCAATTAGGGATATAGAGAATAGGCAAGAGGAAACTGGAATTTATTGGAGAAAACTGGTAAAGCAACTAAGGTATTGGGAGCAAATAACTAGAGAGGGAAAGATGATAGAATGGGAAGACTCCAAGAGTTTATTTGGACTGCAGGTTAGAGATTGCCTTCCCTATCAAGGATTGATATCAGATCATAGGCAAAGAGAAAAAATAGGGTGGTCCTAAATGAAATACCAGCACTGGTAGAGTTTTTAGTAGACTCGAACAGAAGCTGCCATTAAAAAAGGAATAATTAGTAGAACATATAAAATATTTCATGATAGCTATAAGAAGCAATCTGAGGAGGTTAGAAAGGATTGGGAGGAGATATTTGATAAGCAGTTCACAAAGAAACAATGGGAGGATATATGTATGTCTCTCAAATATGTAATAAAATCTAGAGAATATAGGATTTTTGCTTGGAAATCTTTACATAGATTTTTTTTATACCCAAAGTAGACCAGAGAAGTTTTCCTCCGGTAGACAGGAAATGTTGAAGGTGTGACAGGGAAGGAAGAGGTAATTGGGAACATATATTCTGGGAGTGCGGTGAGTTGGCAGACTTTAAGGATTCCCTGTGTGATGGACTGTCTAAGATGCTGGGTGGGCAGATTGGTATGAAAAGGAAGATGATTTTCTGAGCTATGATGCAGAATCGGAATTGTCTAGACATGGTAAGTTCTTGCTGTGTCTAATTATGGTGGCTGCCAAAAAAGCATTTGCTAGAAAATGGAAATCAAAATCTAAACCAGCTATACTAGAAGCGAACATAGTAACAGAGATAAAACAACTGGAACTGAGATCTTTGGAAAAGGGTAGGAGCAAATAACATAGGAAAAATGGGAATTGCAGGAACAGTACATACAGGTGAGAAATGAGGTTTAAAAGAAGGCAGGACTTAAATGAGCTATGTAATGTTTGACTGAAAATGACTGGGTAGATTATAAGTTATGTATATTGTTTGCAACTGGGAGTGTGTCAGTATGGTCTGTGATGTAAAATGCTTGCAACTAGGATTGTGTTGGTGTGGTTTTTCATTTATAATAATGTATGATTGCCTGTGTCGTAAGTGATGGTTTAATAAAGATGTTCCTTGTTTACAAAAAAGGCAGGAAAAGGGTAATTTATGTAATGTTGCTTAGGTTATAATATATATAGCAATATATATGAAGTATAATGTTTGTAAATGTGAACTTCTGCAGTTTGATTACTTTTATATAAATGTAAATTTTCCTGTGTCACAAGTGATAATTCAATAAAGGTGTTATAATTTCATAGATCGGTACTAGGCTAACTGTCCTTGTGAGCCATTTTAAGCCTAGCCATTTATTCCTTGTGAGAATCAAACCCTGCACCGTGTGTTTGTAAGGCAAACACCTTAACCATTAGGCCACCCTCCTAAAAAAAAAAAAAAAAAAAAAAAAGTCTCCAACTCCAGCTTCATTGGTGGATTCATCAGCTCTCTCTCAGTCCAAGGTTTCCCCTTTTCAGGAACTGTTCACAGACACCTCACATTTGGGTTGGGGTGATTCTTTTGGCCCCCAAAAGGTCCAGGATCTCTGGCCTTTTCATCAGAGTTTAGACCATATCAATATAAAAGAGATACGTGACCTACTTCTAGGTCTGAAAACTTTTCATTCAGTTTTCTTTCCCAACCCCCTCAAAGTCTTCAAAGACAGTAGCACTGTGATGTGATATGTTAACAAGCAGAGGGATACACGGCCCTTTCTCCTTTATAGATTCTCTCTTAAGGTCTGGGATCAAGCTATCAATTATAATGTGACCGCTCAGCAGGTTTACATTCCCTCAGAGCACAATCTAGTAGCAGACTTCTTGAGCAGGACCAGAACAAAGGCTCACAAATGGTTGCTTCACAGAGATGTGTTTCTGGACATTGTCTGTTGGTGGGGTATTCTTCTTTAGAATGCAATTTACAAGTCAGAGCAACTTTTTGTTTCCTTTCATCCCAGGACTCTTGGTTTGGCGGTTTCCAAGCAAACCATCTCCTCCTGGATTTCTAGACATTTCCTTTTGTTATTCTGTTCATGGCAAATGTCTTTTCTCATATGAAGACACATTCTGCTAGGGCGGTTGCCTCCTGTGGTGCCTTTTTCAAAGGTTTGGACACAGTTTCAGCCTTGATGCTGCCACTTGGTCATCAGTTCATACTTTAACTAAACATTAAAAGTTGGATGTTATTTCCAGGGCCAGGGCAGGTTTTGCCACGGCTATTCTGCATGGGTTTGTGGAGGGTTCTTCTGTGCCTTCCTCTCAGTCTTCTTTTTAGCTCTTGTACTCTCCCTTATGTAAAGAATACTGCAACAGTGATATAGAAAGACATAGTACAGTTGTATAAAATATTACCATAATAGCAGATGTCTTTTCAGTGTTGCAGTATTCAGCCCTCCTTCCCCCTCTTTTCTAGCTCTTGGCCAATGTTTTTGTTAGCCTTTTGGCTGAGGGGTCCTTGTTTCCTTTTCCTTCAGCCCTTTTTCGTTCTGGATGTACATGTTCTCTTTTATCCATGCTGGGGCATTTCAGTTCTGAGTGCTTGCGCCTGTACATCACCTTTATGCTGTATGCATTATGCATGGAGTATGTATGTGACATAAGCTGCCTATAAAATTTAAAGTCTGTTATAGTGACTGGATTTTGGGCTGTCCTTGGCAGGAGATCCTTATGTAAAGAATACTTCATCAGTGAAAAGAAGGACATCTACTGTTGTGCGAAGATTTTACACAACTGTACTTTTCCACGGATTCCATTTATTTCTGCGTAATTTGTTCTTCCCTTTTCTAAAGATCCTGCTTTTCAGTTCTTATATCTCCTTTACAGTATTCAGTACTTTAGTTGCAGTTACTTTAGATTTTGTTAAATTTTCCAGTAATTGCTGTTTTTGCAGCCAATAGCATTAAACCTAGTAAGGCCTTACTGTGTCTAAGGCAATTCAGATCTTGTGTCTCAGTTCAAAAGAATCACTTCCTTAGTTACATCCATTTGAAATTGTCTGAAGTCTACTTCAGGTGTTTAAAAATACTTAAGCAAACACTTGCAAGCAAAAATCCTCACCTTCTGGACTTTGTTGCATACTTGGGGACCATATGGATACCATCTCATTGTTTCTTTGTAAATTCCCTTTCCAGCCTCTTTTCCCAGTCTTTTCAAGTGCTTCTTATTGATTCTTATAGTTATGCAGTATTTTATATCCCCTACTAATTATCCCTTTATATCCCCCAACCTCTGTTCTAGATTCAATTCAGGACACTACAAGAACTTTCACTCAGTACTCTCCCAGTCCTTTCTCTTTGCTTATACTTCATTAATCTCAAGTAGGGAAGGCAGTCTCTAACCTTGCAGTCCAAGTGGCCTCATCCCACTTTACCTTTCCTTCTGTAGTTATTTGCTTCCATACCCTGGTTTGTTTGATAATTTTCCCCAGTAAATTCCAGCCCTATCTTGCCTGTTTTCTATACCCTTACTTGCAGACATCCCTATTGGCAAAATCTTTCTCCATTCCTGTATTGGCATAGTTCTTAAATGCTTTCTGCTGCTTTTTGAATATAATATTCTGTTTATTTTCTTTAAGAATCTGCATCCAAAAGCCTACTCTGTCTGTATTTCTTAAACTCTGTACCTATTTCTTCATCCCCTTCCACTTTGATTTAAAAAATGTTGCTTGCATTATGTATGTGAAGCTTAACAGCATAGCTCTAAAGTAGTGCATCAAATCAGGTAATTGTAAACCACTTTGTTCTCTGGGGAGAATCAAATTATCACACACAGCTCTCGCCCTCTTTCCCCTCCCAATTAAGTTCTTTTATCTCTGTATTATTATCCACAATATCTTCTTTAGTTAATAAATATATTTCTGATCTACTGTAAAAGATTAAAAACAATTTCTGTTGCTTATATCTTGCTGTCTCTATGCCCTTGGCAACTTAAGAAACATTTCAAAATCACAGGCAGTGTCCATAATCTAGAAACTATTGCCTATTTTGAGAGACCTGCATTCTTATTTATTTAAAGACAGTAAGATTAAGTATCTAGGTATTTATTTGACCACTAACTTTCCTGAATCAGTAAAACTCTTGCAAATGTTTCCATGTCAGGACTTCGGAAAGTATTTGCCCCATAGGTAATGAGTGGCAGCAGAGTGGATACAAAATTGGAAGAATTTGGACTTGGATCTTGACCAGAAAATCTGGGCAGTGCAAATGTTTGTACTACCAGTTGCTTGTGTTGTTTTCAGGCCCTTCCATGGGACCCAGGTGAAAACGTTTTTTTAGAGGTATGAAAAATATGATAGTTAATTTTGTCTGGGGTCCAGGGTCATGATAAATCTGGATTGGCTTGGGAAAGAGTAGTAAAACCAAAAGAACATGGAGGATTAGAGGATATCTGATGTATGGGCATATTGGAGAGTGGCGTAACTTGAGATTTACTTTTTGCTGGTGCCACCAAAAAGATAAATCACACTGGATAGAGTTGGGGTTGTTGCTGCTTTTACAGGCTAGGATAGACCCAGAGACACTATTTTGGCTTGGAATAAGAGGAAAGGTGGTTTGGCCTTAGAGCAAACTAAAGGAGGCATGGACTTGGATGTTGAAGTATTCGAGTTTAGATTCATCTAGGATGATGTTGGCTCTTGGACATACCCCAGAGAAACAGCAGTTGTTAATCTGGCTGGGAGTAAATTGTGAGGTTAAATATTGGTATCAATTGGCAGATGCAATGGCATTTACAACGTGGCAGGTTCAGGATTAAGTTCCAGTTTCTCTAGGATATTTTCTAATACAAGGCCCTCTTCAGCAAATTTAAGTTAAGGGGGCATGCAGGAAGTGTATAAAACACTATAGGGGCAGCATTTGCTTGCCTTACAAGAGAGAGACTGTATTTTTTAATGTAGCATTCCTAAAATATATAGACAGATAAAAACAATTAGAATGGCAGTAGACATAAAGTTTAAACAGAAATGGCAAACACTGGTTACTCACATTCCCCGAAGGTTATTGCATCACATTTATGCAATGCTGGAAGGAGCTACAACAATTGATAAATTCAGGCTGGAAATGCTTGCATAAGTATTTCTGTACCCCCACCTTATAAAACAAGATGTTTTGGGGATGTTACAGCCACTGTTGGAGGTATAAGGACAGACCTTTGGGTTCATGATCACATGGAATACTTAACAACTGTTTGTGGCTAAGCTCTAGCCTGAAAAGGCTCCACTGACAAAAACTACCTACTTTTTTAGGGTCCATGGGGAGGGGGAACTGGCAACTTGAAATACTAGTAGGGAAGAAAGCAACCCATAAATTGGTGGAGTACCCTCCAACTGGGGCAGAACTGAAAGAGATAATGATGCAGTCATACAATCAAGATTTACTTATGACCAGTAGGACACGTGAAAAGACTGCATCTTAAATGTTGTAGATGGCTAGAAGTAATAAAAGACACAGAGTTAACCTTCTTTTTGCCTGAACTGACAACCTTTGTGAGACAAGAATGCTGCATCATAAAAAAGTATGTGGTAGTAATGTAAAGGACTGATTTTGTCACTCTTGTAGGTATTGCTTTTTCTGTGTAATCCATGTTGCCATATAAACAGTACAAGTGGGGTTGTAGGGGATGACCAGAGAAGTTGTTTGCACATGGTACACTCAGGCCTATGCATGTCTGTTTTGTACTTTAGATAAAGCAGTTTCATAATATAAGGATTGTAATCCCTAGTTTGGGGCTGAGATTCATTGTTAATGTGACCTTCAGTTCATGTTTCTTTAATGTATTTTTTCTCATGGGTCCAGACACTTGGGATAAGTTGATGTGTGAAGCCTTGGGAGGAATTGCACAACTGGATAGAAGGAAGTTTCTCTGTTCACCTGTGAGAGAGGGGAGCTTTGTGCAGCCTATCTGTCCCTGGAGGAGAGGTTTCATCCCAGAAGTTAGTAGTTTATTGGCCATTTTGGGATAATTTCTATCTCTTTCACTTCCCTGCTATAAAAACCTCATTTGCACAGTTTTTACGCTTGTATTCCGCTCAGCAAGTGCCTTCCAGGTGTTCTGCTGAGTCTACAGCAGCAGAGAGACAAAAGAGTGACTTTGGAGTGATTAAGTATCAGTTTTCTGCTTTTCTTGCTGTCTTAACTAATTCTGCCTAAAATGCCAGTTTTTTTTTTCTCTTAGCGAATCTGTGATTTAAAAAGTTTGTTATTGTATACAACTCAGCACAGCTCCTCGTGGTGTCCTGCAGAGTGATACAGGCAACTGGTAGGCTAGACACTCAAGTGCGCTAGCCGAATTAAAGCATTTACTGTGTTTCTGTACCGAATTTCTGCTACTTAAAAAAAAAAAAAAAAAAATATATATATATATATATATATATATATATATATATATATATATATATATCCTTGTTTCCCGCCTTTACTGAACTAGAATAGTCCAGTCTTCACGTATTGCTGATCTCTGGGCTGTGTCATAGTAGGAGGAAGCTTCTTTGTTCACCAGTGAGAGTGGGGAGCTCTGAGCAGCCTATCTGTCCTTTGAGGAGTGGTTCCAGACCAGTAACTTGTAGCTTATTGGCCGTTTTGGGCCATTTCCTATCTCTTTCTAACCCCCTACTTTAAAGCCAGCTTTAGCACGCTTTTGCGCTTGTAATTTAAAGTTTGTCCTGTTTGTTGCATTTACCTGTTGAGGCTACACACTCAAGTGTGCTTGCCTGTGTTACATATTTATTGCATTTTCCTGCTGTTTGTTGCAAAAAAGACAATAATTATCCTTGTTTCCCGTCTTTCCTGACCTAGAGTAGTCCAAATACAGGCTTTGCTGTATTCTGACTTTTGGAAAGTTCCTGTGTTGCCCATTTCCTTTCTTGGATAAAGGGGGGCTTCTTTGTTCACCAGTGGCAGTAGGGAGCTTAGAGCAGCCTATCTATCCCTGGAGGAGTGTTCCCAGCACAAGAATCTGGTAGTACATTGGCCATTTTGGGCCAATTTCTAGCTCTTTCAAGTCCCCCTGTATAAAACCCGCTTTAGCGTGGCTTTGCGCGATTTTGCGCATAGCGCAGCATCAGGTAACGCCGCTTAATTGGGTTTAAACCATTCTCGGCTCCACAAAGTCTGCTCTCCACTTTTTCCCTTAGAACTGATCTAGTTTCTCATAATAAACACCCTATTCCTACTCTAAAGCCTAGCACTTGCTCACTAAAGCAATTATATAAGTCAGCACTAAAAAATTAAAAGCACTACACCCTCACAAACTCCCCTTGAGTACCTTGTTCCCCATTGGCCCTTTTTTCAATTATAAAGGAATTCCCAATACTATTCTAGCATGTCCAAAGGTCAGTTGTCAATCTCCTCTCCGGTCCAGCTGGTGAATCTGGGAATCTTGAGGCAATGTTACAACTGCCTCATGTACACAGACAACCCTCACACATGTGAGAGATGCAACCATATAGCCAAACTGGAGGCTAAGCTCTCTCAACCCAGTACTGGTGTAACCAGTCAGGAGGAGAAGGAAACCACACTCACTACAATTCCAGTCTCACATAGACCTACCACGACAGCAAACCAAACACATAAACACACAAAAACATACTCGAAGGGTCTAAA
Source organism: Protopterus annectens (assembly GCF_019279795.1). Taxonomy (NCBI): domain Eukaryota; kingdom Metazoa; phylum Chordata; order Ceratodontiformes; family Protopteridae; genus Protopterus; species Protopterus annectens. The sequence continues at coordinate 951,294,546 of NC_056726.1, forward strand.
TAAAAATCTGCCTAAGCAACAGAGACCTGCAAAGCAGACACCCAAGCAACCGCTACCCCAAAACAAAACACGTGCAACACATAGCTCACAAAGCCAGTGTGCCAAACAGTCACTGCCCTTAAGGCTAAACAACACACCTGATACACTTGTAATAGGTGACTCTATCGTCAGGCACACTGATGTCCCGCTCACCAGACTGAACAAGGAGAAGGTCATGGTGAGCTGCCTGTCGGGCGCTAGGATCCGCCACATAACACAAGCACTCAGGTCACTCCAAGGCAGTACAAATATGACTCTGTCATTGTCCATGCTGATGTCAATGACCTGAGACGTACCTCCCTGGACTACATGAAAAGAGACATAGAGGAGGTCTCTGAGCATGTAGCCCAGGCCGGTATGACCCTGACCTTGAGCAGCATCTTACCCTCACCAAGAATGATGCCACAATATAAAGACAAGATGATCAATTTCAACAATTGGCTTAAGTATTGGTGTCATTCAAAGGGGATCCAATGCCTGTCAGCCTGGGATGACATGCTCGACAAACCACAATGCTTCGCTAGGGATGGCTTACACCTGTCACCCCTGGATTTTCGGATATTGGCAAAGGCTCTTGCCACCCCCATAGTGCCTTTTTTAGGCAAGGCTCAAAAGACAAATCCACCTCCATAGGTATCACAAGGGATAAGAAACTAAGAGTAATGCTACTCAATGCCAGAAGTCTAAACCTCAAGATGCACGCACTCGAAACTCCTTAGCACGAAGAACATCGATATCTGTGCAGTAACAGAAACCTGGTTCAAGGCTCCCGAGAGCACCCCAGCACTACCAGGTTATACCTCATACCATGTTTTTCGGCCCCAAAACTTGGACAGAACCACAAAAGGAGGGGTAGTATCAATATTCGTCAAAGATACCCACACCTCCAGGTTAGTGGCACAGCACGAAGCATCCGAGACTATCCATGTGCAACTAGCAGTGGGTAAAACTGCCTTCCAGTTTATAGCCTGCTACAGACTACCCTCCCAAGCCCAGGAACCCCACTCAGCCTTCCTGAGAACACTGGAAAATATGAACATCTCTCCAAACACCATTATATTGGGCGACGTCAACTACCCAAACATAGACTGAGAGTATTACTCTAGCTCCAACACCCTAGCCCAAAGGTTCCTAGAATTTATAAACTCAAATGCTATGGAACAGCTTGTTACCACTCCCACAAGAGGGGAAAACATACTGGACCTGATCATCACCAACATGGGGACTCTATGCTCCAGACTAGAAGTGTATCCCTCACTGGTAAGATCAGACCATAAACTAATCTTAGATATTCACATCCTGACCCCAGCCCCTGCCCAGAAAACCACAGTGAAAAACTTCTCTAAAGCAAATTTCACACTCCTCAAAACTGAGGTGGAATCCTTCAAAGCCCCCGGGCCTGTGGAAAATACGGCCCAAACCGCAGAATCCTTTATAAACGCATTCTATGAACACCTTCAGGAATGCATGGATCATGCAATCCCAAACAAAACCAAGACCCAATCCTCCAAAGGCAGGCGTCCTGTCTGGTGGACCCCAGCCATAAACAAACTATACAATAGAAGGAGGAAGCTACTACATGATAGAGCAAAATCCCAAAAAAGGGAAAGCATCTCTGATCAGTATTAGCAAAAAACTACAAGCACTCATAAAATCGTCTAAGGCCAGCTTTGAGAGAAAAATTGCACAGGACACTAAGGATAATCACAAGGCTTTCTTTAGTTATGTTAGAAACCTGGGTGGGAATTCCCAGATATGCTCAGAATTAGTCCAAACTGACAAAAAAATACACCGAGCCCACAGACATTGCCAACATTCTAGCTGACAGGTTCAGCGCAAACGTTCCCCCCCCCCTTCCCCACCAAAAGGGCAAATATCTATCCCAGCAGAGTGCTGCCCCCCTGACATCTCAGATGCTCAGGTTAAAGCCGCCCTCTCCAAAGCAAAAAACACAGCATCAATGGGACCAGACAGTGTCCCGGGCTGCGTCCTACATGAACTCCAAGAAGAAGTAAACCCAAACATAAAACTACTGTTCGATCTCAGCCTTACTACAGGATATGTACTCAAAGAGTGGCGTACAGCAACAGTGGTCCCTCTCCACAAAGGTGGTGCCTCAACGGATCCTGGAAACTATCGCCCCATAAGCCTGACTAGCTTGGTCTGCAAAGCTATGGAAAGGATCATCATGGACCTCATAAATAAAGATATTGGGGACCTTCAGACACTGGATCCTACCCAGTTCGGCTTTGTTAAGGGCAGATCCTGCCTCTTGATTTCTTTGAAACAGTCACCAAGGCCATTGACGAGGGGAAGGTGGTCCACATAGCCTACCTGGACCTCGCAAAAGCCTTCAATATAATACCCCACTCAGGCATTATAGATAAGCTCACCAGCTTAAACATAAACCCCTGTGTCACTAGATGGGTTGCAAACTGGCTCAAGGACAGAACCCACATGGTTAGAATTGCTGGAGCCATGTCAGACTCCAAACCAGTTACAAGTGGCGTCCCACAAGGCTCAGTCCTGGGACCTCTCTTGTTCGGTATATATTTCTCGGAGGTACAGGCCAAAACAGAAGGACTGTGGCTGACCAAGTTCGCAGATGACTGCAAACTGGGCGCCATAATCGACTCTCCAGCCAACACAAGCATCCTACAAAAGGGCCTCATAGAAACAGACAACTGGTGCCAGAGCCATGGCCTCAAGCTAAACGCCAAAAAGGGTATAGTCATCCCCTTCGGCAAAAACAAAGTGCCCACAAATTACCACATAGATGGTAATCCATTAAGTACAGAAGAAATAATTAGGGACCTGGGGAACCCAAGTTGATAGCAATCTCTCATTTGACAACCACGTGGCCAAAGCGGTTAGAAAATCATTTTATATAGCCCACCTAATCATGAAGGGATTCACATCTAGATCAGGGGAGGTCATCGTGCCTCTTTACTCATCCCTCATTAGGCCCATAATTGAGTACAATGCCCCTTTTGGGATGTACCTTACCAGACACCTGCAGCAACTGGAAAGACCCCAAAAGTACCTCACCAAGAGGATCAAAGGGCTCAAACAGATGCCCTATGCTGCCCGGTTAAAGAAACTCCAACTCTACTTCGTGGCATACCACCTGCTCAGAGGTGATCTGTGCCTGACGTATAAAGCCATGTCCAACCCGCATGACATGCTGCACCTCAGAAAATCCAAATCCCATCAAGCTACGGGCTTGAGAGACTTGAACCGCAGCACTGAAATGAATAGGACATGCTGGAGGGACAGATTCATAACCCAGAGGCTCCCTTCACTCTGGAATAAATTCCCAGTCCAGGTTAGGTAGAGTCCCTCATTGACTCTCTTCAAGAGGAATCTTGATGAGTGGATGGGAGATCGTAGATTTACTCTGGGTATCACTTCTGTGTCACTGTTAGACAGATGCACAGTATACTAACCTCAAAAAATGGCATAGCAAAATTCATTTTAAAATGAGTGGCGAAAGCCAAACACACTCTGGCTAGGCTTGTAAATGCCCTAGGGCAGATAGCCTAGTATGAACCTATGAACCTATCTCCAGCTGGGAGAGTTTCTCAATGATCTCTGCATGGGGGATTGTGTTGAAAGCCTTGGCTAAATCAAGATAGGTGGTATGTATTTCTTTGTACTCATACAGGTCTTTGGTGACATTATCAAAGTAGTCCACCAATTTTAATAAGCAAGATCTACACTTGATGATACCAAACTGGTTTGGGTCAAGAGTTTGAAGGTCGCCTATGTCCTTGTTAATAATGTCCACAATGAATCTTGCCATGAACTTGCAGAAAAGACTAATTAGTGACTTATGGGATGATAGTTCGCAGGGTCGGTTAATGGGACCCCCTTTGTACAAGAGGATTACTTTTCGCTATTCTCCACTCTGTTGGAACAAAGCCAGTACTCAGGATATGGTTAAAGAGAGTGGCAAGTGGTTCTGCTAGGTCTTGTTTTATATTGTTTAGTAAGCAGCCTAGGATGTTCTCTGGTCCTTTAGTGGCCGTATTTTTGCCTGTGGAGAGCACTTGTATGACCTGTTCTTTGAAGGTACTCTGTAGAGGACTAGTGTCAGGAATGTTTTGGGGTATGGTTGGTGTGGATAGGGAGGTGAAGTTACTGCCAAGCTGTGGAGGGTATTCTGTTGAGTAGGTTCCCTCTTGTTTGTAGATAGCATTTTTTTTGAGGACCTGGTTTTGTTCCTGTCGGATACAGCCAAGTTAGTACATTTGTTTAAATGGCTATATAAGACACTTGTGTACTCCTCTGCATAGGAGTCATTGATGGTTATGTTAGCAGGGGCTTTGAAACATTTTCTACCATCGCTTAGTAGGCTATAGTTTGCTTTGGAGAAATTTTTCAATATTTTGCTCCTGTGGGGGTGTCAGGTCAGATCTTTGTTTCAAACATGACAGATTTATGCTCTGACCTTAACAGGGAGGGCAGCAGACAGGGTGGAGCACCCCCCCCCCCCACACGTTGATGACTACTAGGTCTAGGAAATTTGAGCCCCTTATGGTGGTGCAGACCAAGTGCTCCAGGGCATTTGAGTTAATAAAGTCCAGGAACCTCATAGCACTTGTGCTTGTACTCATGTAAGTTGCCCAGTTGATGGAAGGATAGTCGAAATCTCCTATGACCAAGGTGTTTGGCTGTACACTGAATGACTCTAACAAATCCAAATAGGCAGTATTCTCCTTGTTCATGGTAGGGGACCTGTAGCTGGTGATGATGTGATAGGGTATTTTACCTATAGTTATTTGGACTTGGAGTAACTTAAGAGAGTCGTAATGTTTTACCATTCTCGAGGTGTATTTGGATTTAATGAAGATGGACACACCACCACCTTTGGTTCTTTCATGCTCATTTTGGGGTCTGAATGTCTGAAAGGTATTGTTGCCTTGTATGGTTGGGGTGCTCTCTGCGGCTTTGAACCAAGTCTCAGTTGCTGCACAGATGTCAGCATTTTCCAAGGTGAGGAATGCTTCCAGGGAGTGCAGTTTACTTTTTAGACTCCTAGCATTAAGCAGCATGACCATGAGTTTCTTGCTAGTGGGTTTCTTTACGTCGAAAGTTTTGTTGTTTTGGCATTGCCTAAAAAGGCATTATGGGGGAGGCAAGTGTCTTTGCCAGTGTCCGAAAGCCATGAGGAGACAGGTGTAGGACATCTCTGGTAAAGCAACGTGGACTGTCACTATGTCTTCCCAGGCTCACAGATACTAGATCCCCCTAGAGTGACACCAGACGTTAAGACAGTTATTGAAATCAGTCATTTTTTTGTCTGTATTGTGGCATCATCCTAGGTGAAGGTAGAATGCTGCACAGGGCTAGGGACATACCTGCCTGGGACACCTGATCTGAGAGTTAGTCATGTCTCTCTCCATATAGTCCAGAGAGGTGCATTTCAAGTCATTCACTCCAACAGAGTCATAGCTGTAATTTTTGCTGAGTGACTTCAGTGCGTGCATGATTTGATGGTTTCTGGCACCTTACAGGCAGTTGACCATGGTGAGGGGGACATCTATCTGTCTCACTATTGAGTCGCCAATGACCAGGACCTTAGGTTTGAGGTGTTTTGCTTTAGATGCTTAATTGTTGAGACACTGATATGCATGTTATGTGTAGTGGTGGATTCTGTTTTATGTACCAGTAAGTGTGGATTGTTTGCCCTTGGAAGGTCTCAGTTCTTTTGGTAGGTTCTTAGTGAGTAGCTGCATGTATGTGGGGTTATGTGTCATGACTTTATTTTGTGTAGGAGGAGAGGTGCGTGTGCTGACAATGTGTTTGATGTCTTGTTTATTGTTATGTGAGAGGACTGATTCTAGTTTCATGGTATAGTTACATCTCTCACATACCGCATTTGTTTGCTTTAGGAGCAAGTGATTGACAGTATACATGAAGTAATTGCTACTGTGCCTCAGTATGCCCATGTCAATCAGGCTGGCTGGAGAAATGTTGGGAAACTGACTGCCCATAGTAGCAGGTAATCCTTGAGTAGTAATTTGTGAGAAGGGCAAGTTAGATCAGCTTTTTACTCTGCGATTAACAAAAGGACTTAATCTATAGATCAGCTTTTCCACTGGGATTAACAAGGGGACTTGTTCTTTAGAGAATCAGTGCTCACCTGGGCTGCCTGCAGTACAGAAGTCCAGAGCTGAGTTGCCTGCTGAGCAGCAGGGAGTCCTGGGAGGGTGTCACTGACTGGTATCTAGGGGAAAAAGTGATTTTTGGCATTTTCGTCTGTACAGGGCACTACTAGTCTCTTGCACTGTGCACAGCTACACACAAACACTAGGCTTATATACAGATGAATGTAAACAGTTTTAAATTAGTCTGATAGTAGGAAATCACACAATGATCCTTCTCCAGCAATTCCCAGTTTAGACAAGGCTACAGCCATACTCTTCTGCCACAGGGGTGCAGGGGAGGCCTTTTTAATGTAAGATGGCTGGATCTGAGTACAAGTGCATGAAAAACAGGCTAAATTCAGCAAGTCTGGATTTAGCCTATGCTAAAAACAATATTTCAGTGCAAGAGAAGTCCAGATAATGAAGCAGGCACAAAAAGTGAAAGTCAAAAAGGCACATGTTAATGCAGTAAAACAGTAAAATACAGTTGAAAAAGTGCAGATCCATCTCAAAATAAACTTAATTCCTTTATTGTCTTATGGAATTAAGGTATAACATCAACAAAAAGGAAATCTCCAAGTTGGTGCTCACCTCGATCTCAATCTCTTTAGGACCTTAATGTTAAGAAATAATCCTCTTTTCAGTACTTAGGTGCACCAGCTGTTAATGCAGATCTCAGCAGGTGAAGCCCAAGTAAATGTGGAAGAGGTAAGCAAATAATCTACCATTATGTAGTTATGCAAAAGCAAAAAGAAAAGGCTGCCCATTATTCTCAAATAATGTGAGCTTTATCTTAAGGTCAGCACTTTCGTCTGAAGCATTGGAAGAATGTTTTATGGAATTTGAGAACAGAAGGAACACCAAAAAGTAGAAGAGAAATTGGGTAAAATGCAATAACTGAACATTAATGAATATATGTAAGGCACTGTGCAGATAAACAGAGGAATGTATTGACTTTGTGGAGACTGTCTTTAAAATTAAACTATATTGAAAAACAAATGATGTACAGAAGACTAGAAGAGAAATTGTAGCACAGAAAGGTGCATAGAAGGAGCAATGGAATATGTTTATGAAATGTAAGATTGAAGTGACTAGAAAAATCCTAAAATGTCTTCAATACAATGTTTATGAATTTGATGGGGTATATAGGATAAAAAGAAAAAAGTAAATTACGTTTGCAAGTACATAGCTTTTGTTGAAAGAAAGAAAGATGTGAAGAAGTATTTTATGATAAATAAGATTTGAATGAAGTGATTTTTTTTTTGTTTTTTGTTTTTTTTTTTTTTTTGCTATGGCAGAAATAGTGAGAGGAGGTAAAATATGATCTGAAATCCTTTTCATTCTTCCTCAACAAATGGGTTACATTTTTGATCCTCAGATCCAACTTGGCTGCACACTGTAGACTTTAGAATCAACTCTCTTACTCCTCTCTCTACCGATAATGCCCTAGTCCATCACCAGTACCCCAGAACTCATTTGCCTCCATCATGCTCAGATGTAGGGTCCTTCTCTTCAGTGATAAATACAGAGTTTTTGACAATTTTTCGTAAGTAAAGTTATTTTCTTTAATCTTTTTTAACTTTGACCTCCCTCTTAGTTTCTGGTTATATTTAAGTAGCGTAAATACTATTTTTATGTAGTATTTTCTTCTCATTACCATAGTTGGTAATTTTTATTTCCTATAACCTCTGCCCTTTCCACCTGCCTTTTAGCGTAATCTTTAATTATCATTGCTGATAATTTCTTCTAGGTTATTTAAAAAAAAATTACTGTTTTATATATATATTGTTTGTTTCACTGTTTCCATTCTTAAACTGTCATGACCGACAAGCCGACGTCATTCAAAAAATGCATTTCTTGTGGGCAGAAATTCCCTAACTCTGATGCCCACAAGAAGTGAGTATATTGTCTCGGAGCAGCCTATGTAGAGACTAGCTGCAGTATATATGCTGTGTTCAAATCTAGGGATTTAGCTGACAGATGCAGCAAACTTATTTTGAAGGGTCTTATTCCGCCTTCATCTGCATCTTCTTCAGGGTTTCAATCCCCCGGTAGAACCTCTAAATCTGGTCCTGCAGACCACAGAAAATGCTCTTCGCCAAAGTCCCCTAGGACTTTTGAACCACCTTTGGGTCATAAAGCTTCGGATCCCATCATTATTTCAGCAAGTCCCACAGCACAGGTTACAAATTCCAAGACATCAAATCCAAAACCTGGTACAACACGTATTCCAAGAGCTCGCAATCCAGAGTTCATCTTGAATCTGGTCTCCCTTACTCTGCATTCTTCTTTCAAGCAAACTCATAGGTTCATAGGTAGGTACTAGGCTATTGGCCCTAGGGCCTATGTAAGCCTAGCCAAAAAGGTACCCTGGCTTTCGCCACCCAAGAAAATTATTTTCCTGTGCCCCTGTCGAGCAGAGCCAAAGAAGTGATCCCTGGGGGTGAATTTCCTATCTCCCATCCAATCATCAAGAGTTTTCTTCGAGTGCTAATGAGGAGCTTTGTATGATATAGACAGATAGTTTGTTCCAGAGTATGGGATGTCTCTAGGACAGGAATTTATCCCTCCAGCATGTTCTATTTATTGTGGTGACAAGGTTTAGGTCCCTAGAGTATGTAGGGATTGGGATTTCTTTAAATGGAGCATGTCCAGCAGCTCTGAGTTTGACATAGCTTTATATGTTAGGTAGAGATCGCCCCTGAGTAGGCGATATGTGACAGAGTAAAGCTGGAGTTTTTTTGAAACAGTCTGCATGAGGCATCTGTTTGAGGCTGGTAATCTTCTTTGTGAGGTATTTCTGCTGCCTTTCTAGTTGTTGTAGATGTCTTGTGAGGTACATATCAAAAGGGGCATTGTACTCTGTAATGGGTCTAATGAGTGACGAGTAGAGGGGAACAGTGACATCTTTTTTGCTGAATGAGAACTCTTTTGTGATGAAGTGTGCCACATAGAAGGATTTCCTGACTACTATGGTGATGTGATTATCAAAGGAGAGACTACTCTCCACCTGTGTCCCAAGGTGTCTTATCACACTTGCGGTGTTAAGTAGACTACCGCCTCTGTGGTAGTTCACAGGTACAGAGTTTTTACCAAAAGAGATGACAGTGCACTTTTTGGAATTGAGCTTGAGGCCATGGCTTTGTCACCAGGCATCTGTCTCAGTGAAGCCCTTTTGTAGGATGTCCACATCGTTAGGAGTTTCAATTATGGCTCCTAGTTTGCAGTCATCTGCGAACTTTGTTAGCTAAAGACCTTCTGTGTTAGCCTGTATTTCTGAGAAGTAAACACCAAACAGGAGAGGACCCAGGACTGAACCCTGTGGCACTCCACTTGTCACTGGTCTGAAGTCGGATTTGGAGTCTGCTACTTTCACAGTGTGGGTTCTGTCAGTGAGCCAGCTGGCAACCCATCTTGTGACATAGGGATTTATACCTAGGTTAGTGAGTTTATCTATAATTCCAGAATGGGGGATGGACTCGAAAGCCTTGGCGAGATCTAGATAGGCTGTGTAAACCATATTACCCTCATCTACGGCTTTGGTGACCACTTCAAAGAAGTCTATCAGGTTTAGGAGACATGATCTGCCTTTTACAAACCCAAACTGGGTGGGGTCCAGAGTTTGGAGATTACCAGTGTCATTGTTTATAAGTTCCATGATGATATGTTCCATAGCCTTGCAGACCAGGCTCGTCAGGTTAATGGGGCGGTAGTTCCTGGGGTCCGTAGTGGCTCCCCCTTTGTGGAGTGGGATAACCGTTTCTGTGCGCCATTCAATGGGCACAAAGCCTGAGGTGAGGCTATGATTGAACATGGTACTTAGGTGGGGTGTCAGTTCATTCTGCAGTTCATGTAGAACGCAGCCTGGGATGTTGTCAGGTCCCATGGATGCTGTGTTTTTGGCTTTGGAGAGTGTGGTTTCTACCTGTTCAGCCATGATTACAGGAACTTTGCATTCTTCCAGTATAGAGATGGGCCCTTTATGGGGTGAGAGGGGGGTAAAGTTGGCACTGAACCTATATGCAAGGATGTTGGCAATATCATTTGGTTCTCTATATTTAGTGCCATTGTGCTGTAACTCAGAGCAGATCTGAGTGTTGCCATTGAGATGCTTGACATAGCTATAGAATGCTTTGTGGTTGTCTTTAGAATCAGTGACAATTTTGTTTTCATAACTAGATTTGTGGGATTTTATTAGGGATCTCAGCTTTTTACTGAGGCTGACCAGGGAGTTCTTCCAATCATGGAATTTTACTCTTTTTTTGCAACAGTTTCTTTCTTCTGTTGTAGAGTTTGTTTATGGCAGGGGGCCACCAGATTGGCTTCCTTTTTTTGGAGGATAGCATCTTGGTTCTGTTTGGGATTGCATGATCCATGCACTTGTGTAAGTGCTTATAAAGTGCATTTGTGTAGGATTCAGCAGTCGTACCTCTGTTATCCGTCTGTGTGGGTGTCGTGAAGTTTGCCACTTCTGTCTTAAAAAGCATGAATTTGGTTTTGGAGAAATTTTTTACGGTGGTTTCCCTAATGGGGGGTGGGGGCAGGATGTGGATGTGTAGGGTGATTAGCTTGTGGTCGGATCTGACCAATGAGGAATTGACCTCTGGTGTGGAACACCAGTTGCCCATGCTGGTAATGACCAGGTCTAGAATTTTGCTGCCTCTGGTGGGGGTGTGGATAAGTTGATCCAAGGCATTGGAATTTATGAATTCCAGAAAACGTTGAACAAAAGAGTTGGTACATGAGCAGTTTTCCCAGTTAATGGTGGGGTAGTTGAATTTGCCCATTATTAGGGTGATAGGTTGTACCCTAACATTTTCCAGTATCAAGAAATGAGGAGTGAGAATCCTGGGGCATGGTGGGTGGGGGATCTGTAGCAAGTTACAATTTGGATTGCAATCTTGCCCAGAGTTAGTTGTACTTGGATAATCTCAGATGCATTATGTTGAACAGCTAGCCTGGAGGTGTGGATATCCTTAATGAGTATGGACACACCTCTGCCTTTAGTGTTTCGGTCCAGGTTAGGTGGCCGAAAGGTGTGGTATGAGTTATAGCCTGGTAATGCAGGGGTGCTCTTTGGAACCTTGAACCAGGTCTCTGTCACTGCACAGATGTCAATGTTCTCCATTTTAAGGAGTGCCTCGAGTGAGTGCATTTTGAGGTTTAGACTTCTAGCGTTGAGTAACATTACCCTCAGATTTGGTTTGCTTGTACCTGTTACGGTGGTGAGTTTGTCATTTGAACCTTGCCTAAAAAAGGCACTATAAAGTTGGCAAGAGCCTTAGCCAGTATCTGGAATCCCAAGGGCAACAGGTGCAGGCCATCTCTGGCAAAGCATTGTGGTCTTTCGATCATGTCATCCCAGGCAGACAGATACTGGATCCCCTTAGAATGACACCAGTAGCTTAGCCAATTATTGAAATCAAACATTTTGTCCTTGTACTGTGGTATCATTCAGGGTGATGGCAGGATGCTACTCAGGGCTAGGGTCATACCTGACTGGGCTACAAGATCGGATAGCTCCTTCATGTCTCTTTTCTTGTAGTCCAGGGAGGTACGTCTCAGGTCATTCACACCAACATGGACAATGACAGAGTCATATTTGCACTTGTGGAGTGACCTGAGTGCGTGCATTATGTGGCGGATCCTGGCATCTGACAGGCAGCTGACAGTAACTTTCTCCTTGTTTAGCCTGGTGAGTGGAACATCAGTGTGCCTGACTATAGATTCACCTATGACTAGAGTGTTGGGTACGTTGTTATGCCTTAGGCGCTGTGGTGGAGTGACACACTGAGTTTATGAGCTGTGTGTCATTTTGGTTGTTTTGGGGGTGGAGGTTGCTTGCGTTTCTGCTTTGGAGGTTCCTGTTGCTTGGGCAGATTTTTATTGAGAGCCTCTGCAAATGTAGGTGTGTGTTTTGGTGATGTAGGTTTTGAGGGACTATGTGATGAATGTGGTGTGGTGCAAGTGTTTACCTTCTCCTCTTGGCTGTCTAATCAAGTCTTGGGTGAAGAGAGCTTTGCTTCCAGTTTGGCTATATATGTGCATCTCTCACAGGTTGTAGTGTTGGGTGGTAGGAGGAGAGGGTTGTCTGTGTACATGAGGCAATTGCTGCATTGCCCCAAGATGCCCAGATTCATCAGGTAGACAGGAGAAAACACCAGGAGCTGACCCTTAAACATGCCTGGATAGGTGCTTATTTATTAAGCACTAAAACCTGTTTTCCTCTAGACAAGTGAAGAAAGTTGAGTGCTGTAGTAATTAATTTGTAGCTTATTTAGTGCTTACAATGAGTTCTGAACAAGTGATGAACTCAAAGAAACAGATTTGAGTGCTAAAACTAAAAAACTGGCTAGTTCTAAGTGAAAATTTGAAGAGCAGACTTTATGCCACCGGGAATAGTTTAACCCTAGCTAAGTGGTGCAAGCTCAGAAGCTTACAAAGAGTCCTAGATACAGCAAATCTGTATCTGGACTAGACTACTTACAGGAAAGGCAGGAAACAAGCTTAGAATTTTTTTTATTTATTTATTTTTTTTTTGTAAAGTGGAAAGGAAGTAAGGAGGAGCAGAAGATAACTCAAGGTTAAGGACTAAGTCATACCTCTTAGCCTGGAATTATCAAAAATCTGGACATGCCCCATGAAAAATAGGTACAAATCTGCACGCTAATTAACATAAAAATTGCATGCCTAATTACATAACCCCACCCACTCCAATGGGATTGTGGGATAACTTTCAAACGCAAACTGAAGAACAGACAACCACAATATGCTTCCAGAGTCTCCCTGCAGCCATTCCAATGTCCCATTACCTGGCTGTTTCACCCCATTTACCATAAACATTAATGCGTGCATACTGCTTTACTTCTACAATGATTATTTGGATTTTATTTTTTACATTTTATTGCACAATGCACACACACAAATAGGTATCTGTTAAACAAACAATACTGTCTCATAATGAAATAGACTTGGCATTAAAACTTCTCTGCCCTTGAAACTCACATTCATTGAAACAGCATTGAAACCCACACAACATCCAAAGAAAATGCATATGGCCAGTGGTGATAAAGATTACCTTTGGGCCGTTTTCAAATCATAGGCCCCTTGCACACAAAACAAGAAACATGCATGTGTTCTTTGATGCACCTTCCTGACTTTATTAAATTATATTCCTTGTATAATACAGCGCATTTTAAATTTATAGTTTGAACATTTTTCCAGTAGGCAATGAAACAAAATGCATGAACGAATAATGACAAAAACTACCCAGTTAAGAACATTTCCATCATAAAAGTGTAAATATATAAATAGAATGACAGTACTGTAAGCCATATGCATCTTGCACAGCTTCTTGCACTTGTTTTTGGTTTAATTTTTTTGGGGGGGGACAAAAGGGCAAAAACCAGAGACACATTTTAATCATGGCTTGTATAATTTGGGAAAGTTGCTAGAATAAAGTATGTTACCACCATGCATTTCACTTCCAAGTCTTAAACCCAGGACCCTGTGCACTGCAGTCAGAACAACATACCCTATGCCAAATCATCAGATTCCTGAAAGACAGACTGAAACTTAAATGGCTATCATTTAGTGAATTCAGTTTTCACTTCTCACCATAGCTCTCAACCTCTTAGCACAAAAAACCCAGACAAAGCCAATAATGGAAGAATGCAGCCCTAAAATAGGGACACACACACACACACACACACACACACACACACACACACACACACACACACACACACGTCTGCTTTGTTGTCGAAACTGAGACAAGAATGTCAGAATGATATTGAAATTAACAGTATTAGCAGCAGTGTTGTTAGTGTGATGACTGTGGTCTACGTCAAAACTTTAAAGCTTACAAACTCTTTTAATACTCAGATGTTCACTTAATCCGATAGGGTGACATGTGTCTAAATATATCTACCATTCTTTTTTTGTCTTTCATGTACACTATTGAAGTCATATCCCCTATTTACAAAGAATGTAAATATCAAATAGTTTTCAAAACAAATGGCTAAAATGGTACATTGGTAGATTTTATATCCAGATCTAATATCATGAGGGTGCTTATAAATCTGCTGTGGCAACTCACATGTGGATTTACCCATGCAAATGGTCTCAAAGTCGGAGCATAATGCTTACATTATCATTGCCAGAGCTGCCACATGCAAAGGATTCTCTGAGTTTTACTATACAAACACAGGTATGTGCGTGTGTAAATTATAACAGATTTGCACAAGTCATCCTATATTATATAAGCACTCAAGTACTGAATATGTGCCTAAATTCTAAGCATTGATGTAATCTAGGTATCAAACTCTAGCAGTCCTATTGCTTCTACCAGTTTATTAAGTTCTTGTCACAGCTTTGATGACAGAGTTCAGTAGACTAACCTGCTTGTTATAAACATTATGTGAGCTCCAAAAAATAAACTTTCCTCAGAAGTAAACATCATCAGCTTCTATTCATTCATTGCTGATCCCATCAATGTCTGGAAAAATCTAAAAAAAAAAAAAACAAAAACAAACAAAAAAATCTGTATGTATGCAAACACCCCCTGTACCTCAAACAGACGCACTTCACGAGCAGACGTCCAAGCTTAATTATGACAGGCTGATGGAGCTGACGTCATCACGCATGTGATGACGTCAGCTCCGAAAGCGCAAAATCTAAAAATTAGATTGAAGAACTCGAGAATCGTGGCACCCCATTGTTGGGACCCAAAAACTTGGTAAAAAACAAGTAATTTGGGATGGTTGGGAGGTCTGGACTAAGTGAGTTGGCTTTCTCAAATGTTCTCCCTGTATTAGGTATAATGAGGTAATGACACCAAAATGTTTCCAGACCCCAATCTACCTCATCCTCCAGGTGCATCAGAAGTCTTTCAGAAGTGGATGTGGATAGGGTGGTGCAAAAGTTCCGCAGAGCTCAGTTCCAGATGGGGGGTCAGTTTGTCTCCTTCCTCTTTTGGATCAGTGAGTCTTCCAACCAGTATTCACACAGTACTGTCTCCTTCTCCGATCCTTCCTTTGGTTTTGAAGCCCCAGGATTCAAGAGGCCTGGCATCAGATCCAAATAGAATCACCTTCTTGACTCTGACATCATCCATGACCAGTTCTGCACCTGTACCTTTGGATCATAACAAGTCTAGGAGCCATAGCATGGACATTGGATTAGTAGGGCCAGGGTTTACACCAATGTTATCGGATCCATCCCTGCCCTGCCGAGCCTTGGCACTGGACAGCTCAGGTCCGTCGTCCTCCTCCAGGAATGGATCTGGTCAGTATCATGATCTACCTGTACTGGAAGTCTCGAATCTGGTGCAAGTGGCCAGAGCTTCTTCAGGTCTGTCTGCCTTCGAGGTTGTGAAAAGGGCTTTTACTCTTTCTAGAGATCTGGTCTCATCTCTCAGATCCACTCCCTATTCCCACTTTGTTTCTCAGCTCTGAGTTCAGTAGGCTTATTTCACAGGGACAGGCAGTTCCACTAGCTTTGTCAGTCCCATACCTCTCAACTATACCTAATTCCCTGTATTTACCAGTTTTGAGGGCAAAATAATGAGGTGCCACTAATTCTGAAGTGGTGGCCCCTTCAATTCCCAATTATTTCCTTTTTATATATATATATATATAAGTACAGCTTGTTTCCTGAGTAGTTAATTAATATTGCACACGCATGTTATGGTAACACATTACTAGACAGAGTGCATGCTAATAGAAACTGCAGCAAAGGAATCAAACAATTCTACAATCTGCTGCAGCCTGCACACTTCATTTATTGTTAAATTCAAAATAGTTAGTGGCACAAATTTTGTGTGAATAATGTGATGTGAAGATGGCGTCAAGAGGACAGCAATTTCTTTCTATTTTTCTAATAAACATATTGGAAAAAAGGAAAACAAGACAAGCACACATGATGATGAAAGATAGAAGTGAAATCACAGTATAATTGGAAAAAAAGATATTTTGAATTTGTCATTTGAGTCAGTGTTTATTAACGGAGAGTAAGGAAAGGTTGTTTTGCTTGGAAGATTACTGGGTGACGTGAGGAGAGCACAGGATTGTGGGCACTGACTTCCACTGGGGGGACATGCAATAAGCTGATAGGATGGATCATAGATTTCTGATGAGTCTGTCAACTGTACACTTGATAAGTCTGTGAACTGTACTGTTAGGTTATTTGATAGAGGCTTTCAATAACTGTGTTACCACTGCAAAAGTGACTGAGGAGCAGTATACAACAAATATGGCCCCTTTTTATAGTGTGGGTTAACTGGCATTTCATTTGTCAATATCCTCACATGGTTCAGAATTTTTTGCTACAGAATAGCCAAGCAGTTAATGTATCCCACTACAGAACCATGGAATTTGCCAGTCATTTTCCGCATCCCCTGGTCTTAACAAGAATGATGCAGATGCTACAAATTGGGGGGGGGGGTCAAATCAGCTAAACAGTACCTTTCGCGTTGGCAGCACATTCAGGTGGTACTCTTCCATGGCAAATGCTACACTCTGGACACTGCTGAGAAAGTGATACCTGGCTTCTTTCCTACACACTGTATCCTATTGCAGTACACCTCAATGCTAGTCCTCAGAATCCCCTCACTGCTGCAACTTGACCATCTCTAATACCAACCAAGAGATTGACAGCAGTGTAAAGAACCGCATACCCTCACTCACTGTTTCATAACAGAAACAGACTCCATACAGAAGGCATCCAATAACATATTTATTTTTCTCATTTTTCATTTCTCATATCTTTTATCTCCTGGGATACTACATTCATTCCCTTCTCTTGATATCAACTGGACTGCATTTTGGTAACTATCCAGTCAGCGTTATCTATTTATTTTTCTTGTTTTTCATTTCTCATATCATTTATCTCCTGGGATACTACATTCATTCCCTTCTCTTGGTATCAACTGGGCCACGTTTTGGTAACTATCCAATCAGGGTTATCTGTTTTGCCCACTGGTCCTCTCTGCCAATCAAAAAAATGTTGACTACCAAGATACTAAGCTAAACGTTTAGGGGGAGGGCCTAAGAGTGCACATACACTGTAGCGGCATTATGATACCAGAACATTAAGATAGTAACTGATTTTATAAATATAGCATAGGTTAGGTTTCTGACAGAGCAACATGTATCTTAGAAGCTGTTATTTAGGGATAGCACTATGATTTTTGCTCTGATTGTTTTGATTCTTGACTTCTGTGTGTCAGTTTTTGTAGCCTTACTGACAAGTGAAAATCAAAATTAGTATTAGCCACAATTGCAGATTCTGTTCAGACTCAGTATTATTTCTGTGAATATTTTCATTCTGGGTAGCTGTTACTGTTATCTCAGATTGTAGAGTAGACAAGTCTTCATTTTCTTGTCTGAGAGTCAGTTGAGTTGCTCCTGATCCGGTTTTCTCAGTATCCTTGAATATGATGGCCCTGTACAAAGCATGATCTTGAAAACTCAATAGAACTTATAGGTGTGAGTGTGTGCCTTCTGTGGAAGGTTGGCCACCGGGCTGGCAAACTGACACTGTAAAACTCCACTGCCACTCATGAGCGGACAGATGATCCGTTGTAGCGATCCCTAACTGGGAAAAGCCGAAAGAAGCAGAAGAATGAGGAGTCAGCAGTCTTCCTTATGTTTAATCTCATCTTGTGTAAAAGACAGCCAAGTAGTTCCTGAATCCATTTTCTCCTGTACATTTACATATCAAGACCCCCTTACAAGGTATTATCTTGAAAACTGTGGATCTTATTAATGTACCTTGAACTGAAAAATTATTTGCTGACCTGTTAAAAGTAAGCTTTCTGATTAAATTGCCTTTCCTGTAACAATTCAACAGCAGTTTATTTGCTGATTGGAACAAGTAGAGAAATCAAAATAAGTAACTGGCTACCCATCAACAACAGTGCTAGAAATGCACCCACCGACTGCAATAGTGTGTTTCTGTATTCAAGAATTGACAAACAGCATTCAGGCAATTCCAAGTATTCACATTTTTGAGGAGATATTTCACTGCTTGGACCATGCATTCCGCTGGCATATTACATAGGATCTGACGTAATAGGCTTGAATGCCTTTTGATTTTAATAGTTAGAGAACTAGTTTGTAAACTGAGGACCATTATTTGCTATCAGTTCTTCATGGATTCAGTAGCTTGCAGATATTTATTTCAGCATAGGAACAACACTGAATTGCTGTGTCATGCAACAATACAACCTGTGAAAAACTGAGGTGTTAATTTATACAGAGTAGAAAATGTGCATCTTTGTAATAAAATGTGTTAGCTACTACTTTCATCTAGGGTAAAGATGGAATTACATGTATCATATCTGTTTTTGATTATGGTTTCTCAACATCCAGAGTTCATCACTGTTTTACACCATTTGTTGTATTTGCTCTGGTATTTTAGACCAGTACGGGACACCACAATCCCTTTCTATATCCTTACTCATCCCTATGTTTGACTTGTAAATTCTGTGTAGAACGTTTTCATTTAGATGTCATGTATCAGTAACTGCTAAGTAATTATCTTTAAATTCATGAAAGTTCATTTGTATGGGGAATGTAAGCCTGAGCAATTGAAATGGCTTAGCATTATCTGGTCATCCTATAGTAATGATGTCATGCAGTATCTCTAGTTCTTAGTTATCTTGTTTTAATGCCTTTAGCTCTTGTACCTTCCCAGTCAACTTAGACAACTGAAAAGTGGTCCATTAAACTTTCAGATTTTTCTCAAACAAAACTTCCTTAGTCATACAGATATGCTCTGCATATCCCAATTTTTTAGAAGTAAAACAGATTTGGACTGAGGTTCATTGTAAAGCCTTTTACATTTTCTGATTTCAAAATAGAAAGTCACACTGTGTTTATTGCAGGCAACAGATATTGGTAGACAGAGTTATAAGCTTGTTATACATCAGAAGTCACTTGTTGATGCAAATAAATTCTGTTATCCTAGCTGTGTTAGGAAGTAATGAGTGTAGCAGTTTATTTTTATAAAAGAAAATTGCATTTTAGTTTTATACAAGTTCAGACATTATCTAAATAACGCACTATTGTTCTGGTTATATTTTGTGTTTAATATTTTGTCGGTTCTTCAATTTGTGGTTAAATGTTGGTATCCCACAATTCCATTGGAATGGGTATGGTTAAATTATTATGTATGCAAATTATGTGTTAATCAGCATACAGATTTTTGGCTAGCTGTGCCTACTTTTCATTGACCTTTGTCCAGATTATAGGTGTTTCCAGGTTGAGAGGTATGGTCAGTCCCCACAGAGGAACTCCCCTTCTTTTCTGATACTTTCCCCTGAACATCACCCAGAGGAGATCCATCAGGTGAGGATGTGCAAGAGGAGACACACAGATTCCCCATTGGAATATCTTACTGAGGATACTAATTTTGAGGCAGAAGAAGGGTCTCCAGATCACCACCCGATGTCTCCTTTGGAGACATATTAGAGATCCTTGGGCAGAAAGTTGGCTGGTCTTCTAGTAATCCTTCTCCAGATAAATCAGTTCTTTTGGAAGCTTTTGGTTCTGGTCCATCTATGTCGTGGGTTAACACCACCACCACTCCACCCCACCCCCAGAAGATAAGCTCATTAATTTAGTCACTCGGGCATGGAAGGAGATGGATTCTGTTGAGACCATATTGAGACCACCTGACAAATTTCTAGCTCCCATAAAGATAAACCCCACTGGAGAAAAGGAGTCCCAGTAGATGCCATGGTGATGGCAGCAGCCATTGAAAAAGAGCTAGCAGAACAGAGCTCATCTGTCCACACACCAAAAAGAGAGTCTGGAGAACTGGACATATTTGAAATTCAAGTCTGCCTCAGAGACATTAACCTTGAGGTCTCTTAATTACTTGGCACATTCTACAAGTCTGCAGAGAGATTTGACCAAAAAACTGTTAAATTCGTTCTCTGAATCCATGTCTGTAGAGGATTTCAAAAGATCATCTTCTCAGCTGGCTACTCTTTTCAATTTATAATGCTTCCATACAGTTGATCTGTCACACAGCTGAAGGCGCCTCACAGGCTGTTGGTTCGGGCATAGCCACAAGGAAACATGCCTGGATGCGGTTATGCGACTTTGCCGAGCCTTTCAAGATGTCTTTCATCAATGCTCCCTTTGATAGAACATCCCTATTTGGTCCATGTAGGGTGCAAACGCAACCCGCTGCAAACAAGGAAGACCCCTTCTGCCATAGGAATCAAGTTTTCTACCTCTCAATGAACATTCTGTAGAAATCAGAGAGGTGATAAGAAAATGTGGTTTCACAAATCTCAGGGACCTTTCCAAGATCCAAGTGAAGATTATTCCTTCAGTGACAGAGGAGGCAGTTCAAATGGCAGACATCATCCTAGAGGCAGAGGAAGCCTGCAAAATTCAGGGTTTCAGTGATTCTTTTCGGCATAGACCCTTTAAGTGCTACTTGAAGTGTTGCCTGACTGCCCACCTCTAGAGGCAGTTCTGGATGACTATCCTTGCACCCAGATGCCTGGGCTGCTGTAACAAAAGATTCATGGGTGCTAAAAATAATATCCAGAGGTTACTTCATACCATTTTTTCCATCCCCCAATCTACAAAAATAAAATAGCTGCCCAATATTTCACCCAGTCAGTGGAAGGTGGCAGCCCAAGAAATTCAAAAGCTGCTAGATAAGTCATCCAAGAGATCCCACCAGACCAAATAGGATTTGGAACTTATGCTTCTTTTTAGTGTCCAAAAAGACAAGGGGACCTGAGACCAATTTTGGATCTGAGCAAATTGAATCAGTACATAAAAAAATCAAAGTTCTGAATAGTCATGGTCCAGTTCATTCTGCCATTTCTTCGCAAGGATGATTGGATGTGCTCTATAGATCTTCTGGAGGCATATTATTATATCAAAAAATAAGCAGGCACTTTCAAAGATATTTATGCCTTTGGCTGGGAGTCAGTCATTACCAATTCAGAGCCCTGCTCTATAGACCCACCACAGCCCCTAGGATGTTCACTAAATGTGTGGTAGTGTTGGCAGCTCACTTGAGAGTAAAAGGATTCTGACTGTTTCCATATCTAGATGACTGGCTCCTCACCTCCCCCCTCCATGCATCCATGTCCTTCAACAACCCAGGGAATATATGCTGCAGATTTGTTACTCACTGGAAATAGCAATCAATGATGCTAAGTCAAATCTCACACCAGTACAGAGCCTGAAGTTTATTGGCACCCATCTGAACATGACAACATAAATTGCATCCTTACCAACTCATCACATAGGCACATTCAGATCTCAGGTCCATCAGATTTTTTTCCCATCCATCTCTTACAGCCAGATTAATTCTGCAAGTGCTGGGATCTGTGGCAGCAGCAATAGTAATTATTTCCTTAGCAGAATACTGTATGTGTGTTCTTCACTGGACTCTAGCTGTTCAGTGGTATATTCTCCACAACCCTTATCCTTTCCAGTCAAGCTTACACCAATTTGCAAACAGCACATCCATTGGTGGATCCAATCGGACAGCTTTTATCTAGGTCGAACCTTTGTTCTACCACACCCTTTGGTCACGGTGACGACAGACACCTCTCAATTGGAGTGTGGGGGCATTACTTGGGAAGGGATGGTCTAAGGTATGTGGTCTCCTTGGGAAGGGATGGTCTAAGGCATGTGGTCTCCTCAAGAGACCAATTCGCATAATAATATCCTGGAGATGAGAACAGTCCTATTAGTGTTGCAGGCATTTCAAGATGCTCTTCTCCTAGCGACAATTGTGATTCAGACTGACAACATGTCTGTAGTCTAGTACATCAACAAACAAGGGGGAACCTGGTCTTACCCTCTCTGCAGAGAAGCTGTGAGAGTGTGGCAATGGGAGCTCTCCACCAACCACTTTCTAGTTGCAATGCACATTGTGGGGAAAACCAACATACTAGCGGACAAGCTAAGCAGATCCAGTCTGATGCCTCATGAGTGGTTTCTCAAACAATTAGTGGCGGATGAAAATTTCTGTCACTGGAGCCATTCTTGCTATGACCTTTTGCATACCCCCACAACAACAAGTGCAGTAGGTATTTTGCCCTGATAGCCCCCTCCAGGGGTCACCAAGAGATGGTCTAGTCCACATTTGGTCATTGGGTCTCCTTTATGTTTATCACACATTTCCTTTGATTTCCAAATTCTTACAGAAAGCAATCTGGTTGAAGAGCTCAGTCATCCTCATTGCCCCCTACTGGTCTTGACAGGTGTGGTTCCCCTTCCTTTGGTCTCATCTTCTTTATCCTGCTTAGACACTGGACCCAACTCCAGATCTGCCCTCACGTCTATCAGGGATGACTCATCCAACAGCCCAGTCCTCAAACTAACCATATGATTTTGCCAGTTCCAGTAATAGCCAGACAGCCCAGGCTTTCTTCCCCAGTACTTACCATTCTATTATCCTCACAGATAAACTCCACCAAGAAGATTTACAAGAGTAAGTGAAAAATATTTTCCTTGCGGGCATTAAGAAATAATGTTGACCCTTTTTCTGCCCCAGTCCCTGTTGTTGATTTCCTGGCTACACTTGTCAAAGAATTGTCTTTTTTTTTTCTAGTATTAAACTACAATTGACAGCAATTTCAAATGTTCACGTAGAGGATAAAAAAATTATTCTTTGGCCTCTTCCAAGTTATGTAAAGCTTTCCTGAAAGCCACTTTTTTCCTTAGACCACCAATAAATGATCCTTCACCTCCCTTTTGTCTGACTGTGATACTACAAGGTCTGAATCAAAAACCCTTTGAACCATCAGCCAAAAATGATTTAAAATTCTTGTCATGGAAAACAGCTCTTTTTTTAATAGCTGTCCCTTCTGCAAAATGAATTTCTGAACTCCAGGCTCTTTCACCAAAGATTTCAGGCTAACGTACCCACAAAATGTAACATTAATCAAGCCATTCATTTATTGATTTTCTTTCCAAAACAAAGAAGAATACATGCCACATCTTCTGGATGTGCATAGGCAATTATGGTTCTATTTACTCTGAACAAAATAGAAAATCAGATCAGCGATTTGTATCTTTTTCATCAAATCAACTGGGTTATCCAGTTTCTAAAGTTACATTGGCAAAATGGATAACTGTTTGCATTTCTTGGATCATATTTCCTTGCCAAGGCTGCCTAAAGCCCACTCAACTAGGTCCATGACCACTTCATCTGCCTTTTGGTCAAAAGCCTCTATTGAGGATATTTACACAGCATCACATGGTCCAGTGCTCAAAACTTTGTTAGTCATTACAAATTGGAGCCAATATCCAGAAGCAGAGCTGCTTTTGCTTCAGCGGTTCCCTGAAATATCCTTCCATGAGGGCCACCCAAGATTAACTTGCAGGGAACTCTGTCCCATTTGTTAAAAAAGAATGAAAAGGACATCATCAGATTTAAAAGACACGTTCACCATAACTAGGCATCTCTGTTATCCATTTTCATTCTTCCTTAACCCCCCATCCATCCCCCTTCCTAAAATCTCCTGGACAAACCTGTTGGACTAATTATTGGAACTTATAGTTCCAGGTTTGAGTCCTGTTCTTTGATCTGTCCCTTTCTTTATCTAATTTATGGAGATTTTTAGCAACAAACTTGATCTGAGGTATTGGGGATGGACTAGGGCATTATGGGTACAGGGAAGAGCTTGAGAGTTGGATCCAAAGTCTAAAGTTTGCGGCCGAGTTGTATCCAAGGATTGGATCCTTAGCCCATTCGTTAAGGAAGAATGAAAATGGACAACACAGATGCCTAGGTATGGTGAGTACATAACTTTTAATTAAATTAAAATAACGAACAATTGAAAAGTATGTTTTGTATGAAATATATAGTGATATGTGTATGTGTAGACTGCTGCACGTGCCAGAGAATAAACATAGCCTATTCATTTTGAAAACTGCCATGGTATCTTTTACCTATATTTGGGCTACCACCAGCCTAAGCAGGTCTGACCTCAGTTTAACATTTCATCAGATGTATAGAAAACAGCTAATGCTGTAATAGAACTTGGTCTTCTGATTTTCCTACCATCAAAGCTGGAATTAAATGATCCCTTGCAGGATGATCATGCCAAACACTGCCCTACTAACTTACAGCATTTTATGAAGACATAATAATCCACGTGGCAGCTTGTAAAATATTTCTGAAATATGCTTCAAATCAGATGTGGCTACTACTGCAGTCTGATGTGCTCCAAAAATGCATTAAAGTAGTTATGCTTGTCAAGGCAAAAGGCAGTGCACTCGTTTATGCTGGTTTGTTTAGTGGTGTAGGCCTTCCTTTTCATTTTCTGAAGGAGACAAAATGCTGTTTTTTTTGTGTGTGTGTGTGTATAATTATCTGTGTTTCAGTATCTGAGTTGTGTGTGCACATTAAAAATGCATGTATGTTCTGGTAATAGGGGGTAAAAGACTGGTAATTGTACAGAGTGATTCAGAGACCTTGGCATGAAATCTGGATTTTCTTAATTACAAAATACTCAGTAATGTAATTTACACTTGAAAACATGAAATGCTAAAATCTTTCTTGAAATAACAGAAACCAGAAAATGTGCTTCCCATAGAAGGTATTTTGTATCCACTGTGTCTGATTCAATGGTAGATGAAGTTAACTTCTTCAAAATTAAAGTTGTATCTCAAGAGGGATGAGATATGTCTTTCTGGAAGCCTTGAATGAAACAAGGCATTAATAGAGGGATCTGATAGGAAGGGTTTAATCTTCTATAACTTGTAAGACTGTGTCTGAGGGTGTTAGAACCAATCAGCATCCCATCTTTACAAGGCTGCTTATCTCATAATACACTGTCCTGCTTTCTCTCTTCAGACCATCATTACCATATAAAATGCTCAGATATTCTAGTTGGTCTCAAACTGCTTTGTCAGTTCAGCATGTATAATGGCCATGAATGTAGGTTTCTTACTCTGTTTCATGCAACATATTGTTCTACTCAGTGTCACTATTACTACTACATTTTTCCGTTATTCTTGTAACCTTTTCTGTTAAAGTTGTTTTGATATTGGGCCCAGGCCCACCTTACTACCATATTAGCTGTCCTTGCTAGACTATTTTTAGTCTGTAAATTGCATTACTTTTCCTTAGTGCTCTCACTTTATGGCAGTTTAAAAAAATCTGTACTTGTAACATGCTTTGTAGTAGCAACATACTGTTTTCTGCTTCTCATTAGAAGCATTTGTTTACTGTTTCTCAGGTTTGAAATTATTTTTCTGTCATTCAAAGGACTTGAATGTTTGGTTAAAAAAAGGTTTAGCAGACATTTTTGGATTGGGTGGATACCTCTGTTTAATTACAGTGTGTTGCTTCAGTAGGTGTTCCAGAGGATGGGAAAATCCTTCCACAGGGCAGCCACAATAAGTGCTTCATCTGTTTAAGGGAGACACACTATTTCTTTTTGTGTGACATTTTTGCAGAGTTCTTATCTCCTTTATGCCATCACAGGAGGGGCAGGTTGTGGAAACGTACACATAAGTAATGAAACCATATTAACAAGTTCTCATTTACAAATATTATACATCACATATATTGTTTTATACAATATAATCAATCCAACATTACATAACTTATTCATCTCCTGCCCTCTCTCAAACCCCACTCCTTCCCCAAAACATTCCTCTGCATTTATTGATATCCTTACATTCACCACTGCAGTATTCCTTACTAATGGGGATTCCCTGTCATGAAGCCCTCCGTCCAACCAGTTTACAAAAGTCTACTGTTGCTTTAAGGTATGGTGAATGTCACCTGCGCACTCCTTGCATAAGGTAGGGCATAAACTTGACGTTCAGGTGTACCATCCTCAGAACTTCTTTGCCATCAGTCTGTTGCATACATCCATTTTATTTTTTTTTACCGTTTTTCTGTTTATTGGCTTTTCTGTGTTTACTCCTGTTTGCTAGAATCCTCACAGTTGCAGATAACCCAGTTGGGTTTTTGGTAACTTTTTCAGTTTCTTTAGTGCTGTTTGGGGTTAATGTCATACAGAAAGGGTAAATGCCAGTGTGGGAGACTGATTCCCCATAAAGACCACCACGATAAGTGTCTTTTTTGCCTTGGTGCTGCTCATGACCATATGTCTTGTTCAATTTGTCAGATGTTTGTCCCCAAAACTCTTTGTAGTAGGCTTTCTTCCCTTTTCTTGTACCTTGAGAGCCAGTGATTTAAGCTTCTTGCTGTGGGTTCTTTGGATGGAACTTCCTGCCTTGAGGGTCAGCTGTCGTGGAAGAAGAAGGTGCATAAGGTAAGACCAGAATCTTCCACTGTCCATTCTCTGCCAGGAGTTTCTCTTGAGGTCATTATGCACTCAGAGTGTTACCCGGTTGTTTTGTCAGATTCTTCTACCATGTCTGGGTTGGAGGCCAGTGAGGATCTGGCAGGCAGCATGTCCAACAAGGCTTTGTAGGCGTCCATTTTGGGCATTCAGAGGAAACCATGGAGGGTGGGATTCCTCAGTTTCTGTTTAGGAAAGAGGTTCCTACTGCAATTGTGGAATGCTGTCCTGTGTCTGGGCCTTCTTAGGTTTCCAGGATAGCTGTCCCTTTAAAAAAGAAACAGAAAAATAATCATGTTTCTTCTGCTCCAAGGGATCCACAAAGTGAGTGGCAGGCCTTTACTCAGGGGTTATTTAATGCTTTACTGTCGTTGTGGCCTCCTCAAGGGGTTTCAGTTCCTGCTCCTCCTTATAGGTTCATAGGTTAGTACTAAGCTAACTGCCCTTGTGAGCCATTGAAAGCCTAGCCAATTATCCCTTGTGAGACTCAAACCCTGCAGCTTGTGTTTGTAAGGCACCTTAACCATTAGGCCACCCTCCCAACCCTTGGTCCGCCTCTTCCCCTAAAAGGCCCAGAGAATTGCATTTTCTGCAGTGGATTCTGATGATGACTCCCTTTCTTATTCTGCCCAGATTCCTTCTCATTTAGACTATGGGTCTGAGGAGGAGGATTCTCATACTCTACATAATCCCTCTGAGGAGAATTCCTTTGGGAACATGATCTCTAGGATGATGGAATTTTTTAAGTGGGTTTGTGCCCAGGTTTTGGATATCTATAAGAGGTACTATGAGTTACTGCAGATGGCATCTCCTAAACCTGTGGCCATTCCTCCTATCTTGCCTGCTTTAGTGGATGTTTTTTCCACTGCCTCTAAAGCACCAGATTCTCTGCCCCCTGCTCCCAGGAAGTCTGACAGATTTTATAGGGTGCCTGAGGATTGTTCCTTTTTGTTTAAATGTCCTGCTGCTGACCCCTCTATGGTTTCTGTAGCCTCTGATAAGCCATCTCAATTGCTTCCTTCATCCAAGTTACTACCTTCTGACAAGGACAGTAGGACCATGGATAGGCTGGGTAAGAAAATTTATACTTCATCTACCCTATCTTTTAGGCTATTAATTATCAGACCCATATCTCTGGGTATGTCTTTGCTGTTCTTTCTCAGGCCTGTCAGGTTCTTTCTGATCTACCAGAATCTGAGGGTAAATCTTCTGCTCTTTCCTTGCTTGGGGCTTCCTTTCAGTTAGTTCATCATTCTATCAAATGTAGTTATAATGCTCCAGATGCCTCTTCTTGGGCTGCTGCTTTTGGTTCAGTTCTGAGGAGATATTCATGGCTTCAGCTTCAAACTTTGCCTGATGATATTAAGCCTATGTTGCTGGATGTTCCTCTGGATAATACTCTTTTGTTTGGTGAAGTGGCTCCTGGTTTAACTAAGTCTCTTCAGGACCCCCTGGAGGAGTGGTTTCAGCCCAGTAATTAGTAGTTTATTGGCTATTTTGGGCTAATTTCTATCTCTTTCATTTCCCTGCTATAAAACTCACATTAGCGAGGTTTTTGCACTTGTATATAGCTCAGCAAGCTCCTGGCTGGTGCCCTGCAGAGTTCTGCAGCAGCAGAGAGACAAAAGAGAGACTTTGGAGTGATTATCATTTTCTGTATTTTCTTGCTGCCTTTAGCTAATTCCGCCTAAATGCCAATTTGTTTAGAGATTCTGTGATTTAAAAAGCTTGTTTCAGCTACATATTGTACTTATTTTACTGTCTGCACTTTAACAAAGTCATTTTTGTGTTTAAATTACCTGTTTATCTGTTGTAGGCTATATACTCGTGTGATAGCCATCTCTGTGCATTTAAAGTGTTTTTTTATTGTATCTGCTTTATTTTCTGAAAATATATATATACTAGTTTCCTGCCTTTCTAAGCTAGTATAGTAGAGTTTTCAGGTTAGTGCTGAATTCAGGGCTGTGTTACAAGTTTCTATGTTTGGCCATATCTTACTTGAATAGAAAAGTTTCTCTGTTCACCTGTAGGAGAGGGGAGCTTTGAGCAGCCTATCTGTCCCTGGAGGAGTGGTTTCAGCCCAGAAATTAGTAGTTTGTTGGCCATTGTGAGCTAATTTCTATCTCTTTCATTTCCCTGCTATAAAATCGCTTTACCGAGGTTTTTGCACTTGTATACAGCTCAGCAAGCACTTGCCTGGTGCCTTGTGGAGTTCTACAGCAGCAGAGAGACAAAAGAGAGCCTTTGGAGTGATTAAGTAACATTTTCCTGCATTTTTCTTGCTGCCTTTAGCTAATTCTGCCTAAAATGCTGATTATTTAGAGTTTCTGTGATTTTAAAAAACTTGTTTCAGCTACATATTGTACTTATTTTACTGCCTGCACTTTAACAAAGTCATTTTTGTGTTTACATTATCTGTTTAACTGTTGTAGGCTACACAGTTAAATGTGATGGCCATTTCTGTGCATTTAAAGTGTTTTTTTGATTGTATCTGCTTTATTTTCTGAAAAAAAAAAACAAACAGAAAAATACTTGTTTTCCCACCTTTCTAAGCTAGTATAGTCCAGTTTTCAGGTTAGTGCTGAATTCATGGCTGTGTTACAAGTGTCTGTGTTTGCCCATACCTTACTTGGATAGAAGGAAGTTTCTCTGTATATACTTGATTCCTGCCTTTCTAAGCTAGTATAGTCAAGTTTTCAGGTTAGTGCTGAATTCAGGGCTGTGTTACAAGTTTCTATGTTTGGCCATACACTACTTGAATAGAAGGAAGTTTCTCTGTTCACCTGTAGGAGAGGGGAGCTTTGAGCAGCCTATCTGTCCCTGGAGGAGTGGTTTCTGCCCAGAAATTAGTAGTTTATTGGCCATTTTGTGCTAATTTCATCTCTTTCATTTCCCTGCTATAAAACCCGCATTAGCGTAGTTTTGCGCACCGGACAGCGCTGGTTAGCTGGGGTATAACTATTCCTGGCTCCACAAAGTCTGCTCTTCAATTTTTCCCTTGGAACTAGACAAACTTTCAACTAAAGCACTCAAACCAATCATGTCTTAGCTCGGCACTTGCTCAAAACTCATAGCAAGCACTAATAAACCTTAGCACTAGAGCCCCCTATACTGTAGAGAAGGACAAGGCTCTCTATTCGACCTCACCAGCCAATCAGTAAAACAGTTCACTGTACCTATCCAGGCATGTCCAAAGGGCAGTTTCAAGTGTACTCTCTGGTCCAACTGATGAATCTAGGCATTTTGAGGAAATGTTACAACTGCCTCATGTACACAGACAACCCCCTCCTCCTACCATCAAACACTAATACATGCGAGAGATGCAATTGTGCAGCCAAACTGGAGACTAAGCTCTCTGAACCCAAGACTGGACTAGGCACTCAAGAGGAGAAGGGTTTGTGTTGGGGGGGATGGAGGTCATATTTGTACTTGTTCTGGAGTGCATTACACCACCAGTCTCACATAGACCTATGAAACCAGCACCGGCAAAAAACACATAAATACATGAAAAAATACTCGGAGGCTCTAAATAAAAATCTGCAAAAGCAACAGAGACCTCCAAAGCAGACATCTAAGCAAGCTCCACCGCCTCCAACACAAACCATGAAACACATACTTCACAAAACCAGTGTGCCACACAATCACAGCCCTTAAGGCAAAATAACATATCCAACACACAAGTAATAGGTGACTCTATACTCAGGCACACTGACGTCCCACTCACAAGGTTGAACAAGGAGAAGGTTACTGTTAGCTGCCTGTCAGGTGCCAGGATCCGTCAAATAACACAAGCACTCAGGTCACTCCAGAACAAGTACAAATACGACTCTGTCATTGTCCATGTTGGTATCCAAAAAAATTGCTGTGAGGCAGTTAACCAGTTCTCAGTCACAAAATCAAATCCAAAAAGGAAAAGACAATTGGAAAATAAGAAAAAGAATTTGGATTTGATTTTGTAAAAATTCTTTTTCTTTTTGGATTTGATTTTGTGAAAATTCTTTTTCTTTTTGGATTTGATTTTGTGAAAAAAGCGAACTTGAACTTGGATTAAACATTTGTTATTTTAGAGTGTTTCCAGTTTTCTTTTTGGATTTGATTTTGTGAAAAGCGAACTTGAACTTGGATCAAACATTTGTTGTTTTAGAGTGTTTCCAGCTTTCTTTTCCGTTTTGAATCTGATTTTGTGAAAAGTGAACTTGAACTTGGTTTAAACATTTGTTGTTTTAGAGTGTTTCCAGTTTTCTTTTTCTTTTTGGATTTGATTTTGTGAAAGTGAACTTGAACTTGGATTCAATATTTGTTGTTTTAGAGTGTTTCCAGTTTTCTTTTTCTTTTTGGATTTGATTTTGTGAAAGCAAACTTGAACTTCGATTAAACATTTGTTGTTTTAGAGTGTTTCCAGTTTCCTTTTTGGAATTGTCCATGTTGGTATGAATGACCTGAGACGTACCTCCCTGCCCTACATGAAAAGAGACATGGAGGAGCTCTCTGATCACATAGCCCAGGCTGGTATGACCCTGACCCTGAGTAGCATTCTGCCCTCACCAAGAATGATATCATGGTATAAAGAAAAAAATTATCAATTTCAACAATTGGCTAAGCTTCTGGTGTTATTCAAAGGGGATCCAGTGTCTGTCAGCCTGGAATGACATGCTCGACAAGCCACTCTGCTTCACTAGAGATGGCTTGCACCTGTCACCCTTAGGCTTTCGAATAATGGCCAAGGCTCTTGCCACCCCCATAGTGCCTTCTTTAGGCAAGGCTCAAAAGACAAACCCACTGCCATAAATAGCACAAGTAACAGAAAACTGAGAGTAATGCTACTCAATGCCAGAAGTCTAAACCTCAAAATGCATGCATTCAAATATGGTAAAATTTTTTGACTAGCATATAGGTTCATAGGTTCATACTAGGCTATCTGCCCTAGGGCATTTATAAGCCTAGCCAGAGTGTGTTTGGCTTCTGCCACCCATTTTAAATGAATTTTGCTTTGCTCTTTTTTGAGGTTAGTATACTGTGCCTCTGTCTAACAGTGACACAGAAGTGATACCCGGGGTAAACCTACGATCTCCCATCCACTCATCAAGATTCCTCTTGAAGAGATTCAATGAGGGACTCTGCCTAACCTGGACTGGGATTTTATTCCAGAGTGAAGGGAGCCTCTGGGTTATGAATCTGTCCCTCCAGCATGTCCTATTTATTTCAGCGCTAAGGTTTAAGTCTCTCGAGCACGTAGCTCGATGGGATATGGATTTTCTGAGGTGCAGCATGTCCATTAATTCCGGGTTGGACATGACTTTATACATCAGGCACAGATCGCCTCTTAGCAGGCAGTATGCCACTGAGGAGAGCTGGAGTTTCTTTAACCGGGCAGCATATGGCATCTGTTTGAGCCCTTTGATCCTCTTGGTGAGGTACTTTTGGGGTCTTTCCAGTTGCTGCAGGTGTCTGGTAAGGTACATCCCAAAAGGGGCATTGTACTCAATTATGGGCCTGATAAGGGATGAGTAAAGAGGCACGATGACCTCCCCTGATCTAGATGTGAATCCCTTCATGATTTGGTGGGCTATATAAAATCTTTTTCTAACCACTTTGGCCACATGGTTTTCAAATGAGAGATTGCTATCAACTTGGGTTCCCAGGTCCCTAATTACTTCTTCTGTACTTAATGGATTACCACCTATGTGGTAATTTGTGGGCACTTTGTTTTTGCCAAAGGGGATGACTATACACTTTTTGGCGTTTAGCTTGAGGCCATGGCTCTGGCACCAGTTGTCTGTTTCTATGAGGCCCTTTTGGAGGATGCTTGTGTCGGCTGGAGAGTCGATTATGGTGCCTAGTTTGCAGTCATCTGCGAACTTGGTCAGCCACAGTCCTTCCATGTTGGCCTGTACCTCCGAGAAATATATACCGAACAAGAGAGGTCCCAGGACTGAGCCTTGTGGGATGCCACTTGTAACTGGTTTGGAGTCTGACATGGCTCCAGCAATTCTAACCATGTGGGTTCTGTCCTTGAGCCAGTTTGCAACACATCTAGAGACATAGGGGTTTATATTTAAGCTGGTGAGCTTATCTATAATGCCAGTGTGGGGTATTGTATCGAAGGCTTTTGCGAGATCCAGGTAGGCTGTGTGGACCACCTTCCCCTCGTCAATGGCCTTGGTGACTGTTTCAAAGAAATTGACCAGGTTTAAGAGGCAGGATCTGCCCTTAACAAAGCCGAACTGGGTAGGATCCTGTGTCTGTAGGGCCCCAATATCTTTATGAGGTCCATGGTGATCCTTTCCATAGCTTTGCCGAGCAAGCTAGTCAGGCTTATGGGGCGATAGTTTCTAGGATCCGTTGAGGCACCACCTTTGTGGAGAGGGACCACTGTTGCTGTACGCCACTCTTTGGGTACATATCCTGTAGTAAGGCTCAGATTGAACAGTAGTTTTATGTTTGGGTTTAGCTCTTCTTGGAGTTCATGTAGGATGCAGCCCGGGACACTGTCTGGTCCCATTGATGCTGTGTTTTTTGCTTTGGAGAGGGCGGCTCTTACCTGAGCATCTGAGATGTCAGGGGGGCAGCACTCTGCTGGGATAGATATTTGCCCTTTTGGTGGGGGGGGAGAAGTTTGCGCTGAACCTGTCAGCTAGGATGTTGGAAATGTCTGTGGGTTCAGTGTATGTTTTGTCATTTTGGACTAATTCTGAGCATATCTGGGAATTCCCACCCAGGTTCCTAGCATAACTAAAGAAAGCCTTGTGATTATCCTTAGTGTCCTGTGCAATTTTTCTCTCGAAGCTGGCCTTAGACGATTTTATGAGTGCCCATAGTTTTTTTTGCTAATACTGATCAGAGATGCCTTCCCTTTTGGGGATTTTGCTCTATCATGTAGTAGCTTCTTCCTTCTATTGTATAGTTTGTTTATGGCTGGGGTCCACCAGACAGGACGCCTGCCTTTGAAGGACTGGGTCTTGGTTTTATTTGGGATTGCATGATCCATGCATTCCTGAAGGTGTTCATAGAATGCGTTTATAAAGGATTCTGTGGTCTGGGCCGTATTTTCCACAGGCCCGGGAGCTCTGAAGGATTCCACCTCGGTTTTGAGGAGTATGAAATTTGCTTTAGAGAAGTTTTTCACTGTGTTTTTCTGGGCAGGGGGTGGGGTCGGGATGTGAATATGTTTATGGTCTGATCTGACCAGTGAGGGATACACTTCTGGTCTGGAGCATAGAGCCCCCATGTTGGTGATGATCAGGTCCAGTATGTTTTCCCCTCTTGTGGGAGTGGTAACAAGTTGTTCCATAGCATTTGAGTTTATAAATTCTAGGAACCTTTGGGTTAGGGTGTTAGAGATAGAGTAATGCTCCCAGTCTATGTTTGGGTAGTTGACGTCATCCAATATAATGGTGTTTGGAGAGACCTTCATATTTTCCAGTGTTCTCAGGAAGGCCGAGTGGGGTTCCTGGGTTTGGGAGGGTAGTCTGTAGCAGGCTATAAACTGGAAGGCAGTTTTACCCACTGTTAGTTGCACATGGATAGTCTCTGATGCTTCGTGCTGTGCCACCAATCTGGAGGTGTAGGTATCTTTGATGAATATTGATACTCCCCCTCCTTTTGTGGTTCGGTCCAAGTTTTGGGGCTGAAAAGCATGGTATGAGGTATAACCTGGTAGTGCTGGGGTGTTCTCGGGAGCCTTGAACCAGGTTTCTGTTACTGCACAGATATCGATGTTCTCCATGCTAAGGAGAGTTTCGAGTGCATGCATCTTGAGGTTTAGACTTCTGGCATTGAGTAGCATTACTCTTAGTTTCTTATCCCTTGTGATACCTATGGAGGTGGGTTTGTCTTTTGAGTCTTGCCTAAAAAAGGCACTATGGGGGTGGCAAGAGCCTTTGCCAATATCCGAAAGCCCAGGGGTGACAGGTGCAAGCCATTCCTAGCGAAGCATCGTGGCTTGTCGAGCATGTCATCCCAGGCTGGCAGGCATTGGATCCCCTTTGAATGACACCAGTACTTAAGACAATTGTTGAAATTGATCATCTTGTCTTCATATTGTGGCATCATTCTTGGTGAGGGTAAGATGCTACTCAAGGTCAGGGTCATACCGGCCTGGGCTACATACTCAGAGAGCTCCTCTATGTCTCTTTTCATGTAGTGCAGGGAGGTACGTCTCGGGTCATTCACACCAGCATGGACAATGACTGAGTCATATTTGTACTTGCCTTGGAATGACCTGAGTGTTTGTGTTATGTGGCGGATCCTAGCGCCCAACAGGCAGCTCACCGTGACCTTCTCCTTGTTCAACCTGGTGAGCGGGACGTCAGTGTGCCTGATGATAGAGTCACCTATTACAAGTGTATCAGGTGTGTTGTTTAGCCTTAAGGGCTGTGACTGTTCAGCACACTGGCTTTGTGAGCTATGTGTTGCACATGTTTTGTTTTGTTTTGGGGTAGCGGTTGCTTGGGTGTCTGCTTTGGAGGTCTCCGCTGCTTAGGCAGATTTTTATTTAGAGCCTCCGAGTATGTTTTTGTGTGTTTATGTGTTTGGTTTGCTGTCATGGTAGGTCTATGTGAGACTGAAATTGTAGTGAGTGTGGTTTCCTTCTCCTCCTGACTGGTTATGCCAGTACTGAGTTGAGAGAGCTTAGCCTCCAGTTTGGCTATATGGTTGCATCTCTCACATGTGTTGGAATTTGTTGGGAGGAGGAGAGGGTTGTCTGTGTACATGAGGCAGTTGTAACATTGCCTCAAGATTCCCAGATTCACCAGCTGGACCGGAGAGGAGATTGACAAACTGACCTTTGGACATGCTAGAATAGTATTGGGAATGCCTTTATGATTGAAAAAAAGGGCCAGTGGGGAACAAGGTACTCAAGGGGAGTTTGTGAGGGTGTAGTGCTTTTAATTTTTTAGTGCTGACTTATATAATTGCTTTAGTGAGCAAGTGCCAGGCTTTAGAGTAGGAATAGGGTGTTTATTATGAGAACTAGATCAGTTATAAGGGAAAAAGTGAAGAGCAGACTTTGTGAAGCCGAGAATGGTTTAAACCCAATTAAGCGGTGCTGCCCGATGCTGTGCTATGTGCAAAATCGCGCAAAGCCTTGCCAAAGTGGGTTTTATACAGGGGGGACTTGAAAGAGCTAGAAATTGGCCCAAAACAGCCAATAGACTACCAGATTCTTGTGCTGGGAACACTCCTCCAGTGATAGGCTGCTCTAAGCTCCCCGCTGCCACTGGTGAACAATGAAGCCTCCCTTTATCCAAGAAATGAAATGGGCAACACAGGAACTTTCCAAAAGTTCAGAATACAGCAAAGCCTGTATTTGGTCTACTCTAGGTCAGGAAAGACGGGAAACAAGGATACTTTTTTTTGTTTTTTTTCTTTTTTGCAACAAACAGCAGGAAAATGCAATAAATATGTAACACAGGCTAGCGCACTTGAGTGTGTAGCCTCAACAGGTAAATGCAACAAATAGGACAAACTTTAAAAGTGCAGGTGCAAAAACAACTTTAAACAGTTTAAAACAGTTCAAGAAGCAGAAATACTTGCAGTTTAGCTAGATCGAACAGTCGCCCAGGTAGTAGCAGGAAAAAAAAAACACTTTTATCAGGTTAGCAGTCGCTCTTTTAGCCTCTCTGCTGCTAGCACCACTCTACAGGACTAAGAGGTGCTTGGCTGAGTAGTAACAAGCGCAAAAACCACGCCAAAGCGGGTTTTATACCGGGGGACTTGAAAGAGCTAGAATTTGGCCCAAAACGGCCAATAGACTACCAGATTCTTATGCTGGGAACACTCCTCCAGGGATAGATAGGCTGCTCTAAGCTCTCCACTGCCACTGGTGAACAAAGAAGCCTCCCTTTATCCAAGAAAGGAAATGGGCAACACAGGAACTTTCCAAAAGTCCAGAATATAGCAAAGCCTGTGTTTGGACTACTCTAGGTCAGGAAAGATGGGAAAGAAGGATCATTTTTTTTAATTCTATCTAATTCTTGTAAGGATTCTTTGGAATGTATTAAAGTAAGCAAGATATCGTCTGCAAATAACATTATATTGGATTTAAATTGATTATTTTTATTTAGGCCTATAATTTTAGGATCTGACAGAATTGCCAAAGAAAGGGGTTCTATTGCTAAAGCGAATAAAATCGGAGACATTGGGCATCCCTGTTTGGTACCTTTAGTAATTTTAATTGATTCTGATGTAAATTGGCCTAATTTTACATATGCTAAATTGTTATAATAGATATTTTTTATAAAAGTAATGAATTGAGTGGGGAATTTCTATAATTCTAGAATTTTAAAAAGATAATTCCAGTTTAATGAGTCAAAGGCCTTCTCAATATCAGGAGTGATTATAAGAGCCTCTTGTTTGTCTCTATTTAGGATATCTATAGTAGTTATAATTCTTTGGATATTATCTTGGGTATGTCTATTATCAATAAATCTCGTTAGGTCTTCTGAGATGAGATGGGTTAATGATTTTTTAAATCTGTTAACTAGTATAGTTATTAATAGTTTGTAATCATTGTTAATCAAAGAAATTGCTCTATATAAGATTAATTTAGGGCTTTGTGTAAGAGTGATATAGCAGAGGGTGGCAGAAGCTTATAT
Organism: Protopterus annectens; assembly: GCF_019279795.1. Classification (NCBI taxonomy): domain Eukaryota; kingdom Metazoa; phylum Chordata; order Ceratodontiformes; family Protopteridae; genus Protopterus; species Protopterus annectens. The sequence goes on from NC_056726.1 coordinate 951,331,637, forward strand.
ATTTCATTAATAATACCATCTATACCCAGTGATTTATTATTTTTGCTTTCTTGAATTTTCCCATTAATTTCCTTTAGAGAGATTTGTTTCTGAATCTCATTAATCAAAGTCTCTGGTAGATTCTTAAATTCCGGGAAGTTCGAGCTATGCTCTGAGAATTCATGTTGAATATCTTTGTTTTTGTACTGTTCTGAGAAGTGATACTTAAAGGCATCCAAGATATCACCAATATCAGAAACTTTTTTATTATTTCTCCCTTCATGGAGTATACTCACAATATTATTTTCAATGGAATTTCTTTTCACTCTCATTGTTAAATTATGCATATATTTTGGAGATACAGAGAAAGAATTTAATTTTAATTTTTCTAGGGCCAAGTTGGTTTTATGAGTTAAAATGTCATTATATTTTTTGTTTAGGGATTCAATTTATTTTTTCTTGTTTGGAATGGTTCTAGTATTATCTTTATTAATTGATACAATTTGTTTTTGTATATTAGATAGTTCCAACGCCCATTCCTTCATTTTATTATTAAACCATGTGATAATTTTGCCATATAAATAGGCTTTCAATGAATCCCAAAGTATTACTACATTTACTTCACTGGTTAAATTTGTATCTAAGAAAAATTCTATCTCTGTATCAAGCCAAGGTTTGAACTGTTTCAATTTAGTAATATATGCTGGTATTCTTTTAGTGAAAGATAGTTTTTTAAAAGCTGTTTGAAGATTAAAAGTAAGTGCATTGTGATCAGACATAGGGCTTGGGACTATTGTAAAGCATGATATTTTTGTTTTTAGATATTGGGATATAAATACTTTATCAATTCTGGTTTGAGTCCTGTATCTAAAATCACAGTGGGAAAATTCTAATGAATTGCCATTTCTAAGATAAAATAAATAGAATAGCTCTAACCAATCATATCAGACCATGGGAGCTTACAGGAATACATTTTCCAGATTTAGAATCCTATATCAAAGCCTCTAACCTAAAAACAATATTAAATTGGATAGATCCCAAATATTCTTTGGCTTGGAAAATGCTACATATAAGTATTATCCTAAATGAAAATAAACTAATAAAAAAATTACAATTAAGCAAATTAAGTAACAAACTTTGGTATATACTTTGTATTAATATACAGTATAATACTATTAAATTTACTAACCTAGTTTACTTAAATCATATCTATAAGTCCTTTAGAAGTTTTGTAAATAACAATATTGACATTAAAATATGGATTCAGCTTTTATTCCCCTTTAAAGCTACAAAAAACTTTTTCGATAATATTAGTCTAGATACACTCAGCTATTGGGAAAGGAAAAATGTACATGCTAGTTTCACTGCACAAAGAATTTAGTTACCATAGATAAACAAATTCTGATCAAAGAATATGATCTACCATCATTAGACTTTCTAGTTCTCAACAGTCTGCTTCCATTGACTCAAGATTTGTGCAGAACAATATAGAGTTCTTCCTTTAACTCTCCACCTAAATGCATAACTCTTATGAATGAAATACTACATGGTGAATTTAATTGGAAAAATTTAATTTCATAAATTTATAAAATTATTATTACTTATAAGACTACTCCTAATCAGAGGTTTTGGGATTTTGTTACTAAAGACTGCACATTGTCCCTAACTTCTACGAATAAATCAAATATTTTACATTCTCTTAAATTAACCTCTAACTTACAAATGTGGAAAGTTTTCTCCTGGAAATTTTTGCATAGAGGTTTTTACACGCCTAGTAAGATTGCTAAATTTAACTTCTCGGAGCAGGTAACATGTTGGAGATGCTCTTTAAAATGTAAGGCCGATTGGTGTCACATCTTTTATGATTGTTCACACATTAAGAAATTTTGGAATGATATTGAATATTTTCTCCAAGCCATCTTTACTGATTCCTTTATATTATCAAAACCGTTAATTTTTTTGAATGTAAATTAATCTGTTGTATTGAATAACAAAAATAAGTATCTTCTTTGGACAATCCTAGCAGCAGTCAAAAAATGTATTACAAGAAGATGGAAGTCACCCTCCATTCCAACCTTACAAGATTTCAAGACCCTCTTGGTTGAAGTAGCGTCAATGGAAATAAAAGTTAAAGAAGCAAGAATATATCCCAGAAAATGGACTAATAACCCCTGGACAAAAGTTTTATCCCTTATTCAGTCATTGAATTTGGATCTATCTCCATCAAATTAGTCACTTTGAAAGTATGAATGAATGAATATTGTACCCTTCTTTATATCTATAACATTTCATACAGTGCCTGAGGTCTTTGTAAAATCTGTACATAGTTTTATCATAATTTGTTGTTTAAATGATTGTTACTGAAAAATCAATAAAAAACTTTGGAATAAAAAAAAAATAAAATGCATGCACTCGAGGCACTCCTCAGAATGGAGAAAATCGATATATCTGCAGCAACAGAAACCTGGTTTAAGGCTCCAGAGAGCACCCCAGCACTACCAGGCTACAACTCATACCATACATTTCGGCCACAAAACCCGGACTGAAATACAAAAGGCGGGAGGGAGTATCCATATTCATCAAGGATACCACACCTCCAGGTTAGTGGCACAGCACGATGCCTCAGAGATCATCCATGTGCAAATAACAATGGGCAAAACTGAAATCCAAACTGTAGCTTGCTACAAATCACCCACCATGTCCCAGGACCCTTATTCCGCATTTCTGGAAACACTGGAAAACATAAAGGTTCTACCAAACACCCTGATATTGGGTGATTTCAATTACCCAAACATTAACTTGGAGAACTACTCAAGTACAAATTCCCTTGTCCAACATTTCCTAGAATTTATAAACTCTAATGCCCTGGATCAACTGGTCAACACCCCCACCAGAGGTGACAACATATTGGACCTGGTCATCACCAACATGGGCGACTGGTGTTCCACACCGGAGGTCAACCCCTCGCTGGCTAGATCTGACCATAAATGAATCACTCTGGATATCCACATTCCGCCCCCACCCCTGGTCAAAGAAGCCACCGTGAAAAACTTTTCAAAAGCAAACTTCACGTTACTCAAGACCGAGGTGGAAAGATTCAAAGCCCCCATGCTAAAGGATAATGCTGTCCAAGCTGCAAAATCCTTTACAAATGCCCTCTACAGGCACCTACATGAATGCATGGATCGTGCTAACCCAAGCAAAACCAAGATTCACTCCTCCAAGAAAAGGAAACCAGTCTGGTGGACCCCAGCCATAAACAAGCTATACAGTAGAAGGAGGAAACTAGTACAGAAAAGAGTAAAATCCCAAAAAGGGAAGACATACCTGATCAGCATCAGCAGGAAACTACAATCCCTCATAAAATCATCCACGGCTAGCTTCAAAAGAAAAATTTCCAAGGACTCCAAAGATAACCACAAGACATTTTTTAGCTATGCCAAGTATCTAGGTGGCAATTCTCAGATCTGCTCAGAGTTAGTGCAGAATGGTACAAACTGAACCGACTGATATAGCAAACATCCTGGCAGACAGGTTCAGTGCAAACTTCACCCCGTCTCACCCCCAAAAGGGCCCATACTCATACCAGAAGAATGTAGTGTCCCTGAAATCACAGACACTCAGGTTAAAACAGCCCTCTCCAAAGCTAAAAACACAGCATCAGTGGGACCGGACAGTGTCCCAGGCTGCATCCTACACAAGCTCAAAGATGAACTAACCCCCTCACCTAAACACACTGTTCAAACTCAGCCTCTCCACAAGCTATGTGCCCATAGAGAGGTGCACAGCAACGGTTATTCCACTCCACAAAAATGAAGCCACAACAGACCTCGAGAACTATCACGCTATAAGTCTGACTAGCTTGGTCTGCAAGGCTATTGAGCGCATCATCATGAATCTTATTAACAGAGACATTGGGAACCTCCAAACACTGAATCCTACTCAGTTCGGCTTTTGGTAAGGGCAGATCATGTCTCCTAAATCTGATGGAATTTTTTGAGACAGTTACCAAGGCTATAGACAAGGGAAAGATGGTCCACATAGCCTACCTAGACCTCGCAAAGGCCTTCAACACCATTCCCCATTCAGGTATTATAGACAAGCTCACCAGCCTGAACATAAACCCCTATGTCATGAGATGGGTTACCAACTAGCTCACAGACAGAACGTACATGATAAAAGTTGCGGAAGCTAGGTCTGACTCTAAACCAGATACAAGTGGCATTCCCCCGGGCTCAGTCCTAGGACCCCTCTTGTTCGGCATATACCTCTCAGAGGTACAGGCTAACACAGGAGGACTATGTTTGACCAAGTTCGCAGACGACTGCAAACTAGGGGCTATAATTCACTCTCCACCTGACACTGACATCCTCTAAAAGGGTCTCACTGAGACAGATACCTGGTGTCAAAACCATGGCCTCAAGCTAAATGCCAAAAAGTGCATAGTTATTCCCTTTGAAAAAAACATAGTACCCACAAACTACCACATAGGTGGTAGCCCCCTAAATACAGAAGATGTAATAAGGGATCTGGGCACCCAAGTAGATAGTTACCTCTCCTTTGTCAATCACATTGCCAAAGTGGTTAGAAAATCCTTCTATGTGGCCCACATAATCACAAAAGGGTTTGCCTCCAGATCAAAAGAGGTCATTGTGCCCCTCTACGCAGCACTCATCAGACCCATCATAGAGTACAACGCCCCATTTGGGATGTACCTTACAAGACACCTGCAACAGCTGGAAAGACCACAGAAGTACCTCACCAAGAGGATCACTGGCCTCAAACAGATGCCCTATGCAGCTTGACTGAAGAAACTCCAGCTGTACTTGGTTGCATACCGCCTACTCAGAGATGATCTCTGCCTGACATACAAGATCATGTCCAACCCAGAATTGATGGACATGCTCCACCTAAAGAAAACCATATCCCCCTCGAGCCACACTAACTAGGGAACTAAACTTCACCACAACAATAAATAGGATGTGCTGGAGGGATAGATTCCTGTCCCAGAGACTTCCCATGCTCTGGAACAAGATTCCAATCTACATTAGGCAGAGCTCCTCGCTAACCCTCTTCAAGAGAAACATTGACAAGTGGATGGGAAACAGAAAGTATACCCCAAGGATCACTTCAGTGGCTGTGCTGGACAGAGGCACAGGGAACTAATCTAAGGGGGCGGCGTAAGCCAACACATTTTGACAAGGCTTATAAATGCTTTTGGGCAGATAGCCTAGTACCTACCTATGAACTTATGAACAAGGGAAGGCTTCACAGGAGCTTTAGCATGTGTTTGTTTCTCCTGTGTCTAAATTTCAGCAGAACTACCCTTCTAAGCCAGACTTTGTTCATAGTCAGTCTCGCCCTCCTTCTAAAGGTAAAAACAGTAGTAAACGGATTCCCCCTGCTAAGGCCACTCAGACTGCAGGGATTCTTAAGTCTTTCTTTCCTGACAAACCATGTACTGTTTGACTATCCACCCATTCCCAGCCACATTCCTCTTTCACTTCGCATTTCTCTTTCTCTTCCTGTTTGACTCTGGATCACCCAGGATTCTTGGGTTTTGTCAATCATTCATCAAGGGTGCTTCATGGTCTGGATTTCCCACCCTCCTTGTATGGAAACAGCTTCCTTTTTGCCAGAGGTTCTTCAGGACCTCTTGTCTCATGGTACAATTCAAGAAGTACATGTGTCCCAAAGGGGAAAGGGTTTTATTCAAGAAAATTTCTAGTGCCCAGAAAAGAAGGTACTTGGAGACCTATTCTAGACATCTCCCATCTGAACACCTTTTTGAAGGTGCCTTCCTTTCAGATGTTGTCCCTTTAGTCCCTTTTTTCTCTCTTGCTCCCTCAGGCCTTTCTGGTGTCTCTGGTCCTCAATGATGCTTATCTCCATATTCCGATCCATCCTCTTTTTAGGAGATTTTTGCATTTCTCTTTTGTTTCCTGGCATTTTCAGTTCTGTGTTTTGATCTTTGACCTTTCTACTGCCCAAGGATGTTCACCAAACGCCTTGCTCCTGTGATTGCCTTTTGCAGACTTCCAGTGATCCAAATATTTCCTTATTTAGATGACCTTCTGATTCGTGTGTCTTCTTCAGAGGTCCTTTTGCAAAATCTTCATTTTACCATGTCTCTTCTTCAGAGCCTGGAGTTCACAATAAACTTCAACAAGTCTTCCCTGACTCTTTCTCAGGATCATGTCTTTCTGGGTTGCAGCCTTCAAACAGTGCCAATGCTAGCATCCCTGCCTCCTTCAAAGGCATTTGCTCTCATTTCTTTCTTTCAAACTCTTCTTCCCCTGGCCTTCATTTCAGCTAGGGAGATGTTCATCATGATTCACTGTTGCAGTCATCACATTTGAGTTATCTGCTTGCAGTAGTCTTCAGTCAGCCTAATTATCAAAGTCTTGGGTTCTGCGTCGGTTGCTGTCTCATCTTCCATGACGTCAGGTAATCAGGGGTATAAAGCATGCAGCCGAAGCCATTACATCAGTCTTTCTTGCTGTGCGGTGCCCAAAGCAGAAGCAGTTCGCAAGTGCCGGTCGGCCGACTCCTGAAATGTTCATTTTCGAGTTTCAGAACCGAAGACTTCAACTAAGCTAAGTACCCCATTGGGGAATCTTTTTCTTGCTCTAAACAAATGTCAGTAAAAGTCAACAATTGTATTTCTTGTGGAAAGCAAATACCTCATAAAGATTTTCATTCGTACTGCATTCCATGCTTAGGCCCAGACCACACTCTGCCTCACTGTCGGTTTTGTGCCTTATTCAAACCTCGACTATTCGTTGTCGGTTCATTTACACTTCTAAATATTTTGGTACTCGGTTCAATTATCCAGAAATGGCTCCGGTAAGCCACCCGACTACCAACATTCTGAAAAAGTGCAAAGATAAAGACAGAGACAGACCGCATAGGTCCAAAGCTGCCGACAACGCTTCTCCTAAGCTAGTTGCCAGTTCGCTGGTACTCAGTGAGGTGCTTTCGCAGCCCCTGATACCTGCTACTTCAAATTTGCAGGCCTCTACTGAGACCCATTCGGAGCCCAGTATGCTGCAAGATGCTTCCTTGACTGTGAAACCTGCAGATGTCTCTACTTTGGATGGGTCTGGAGCCGCTGTGCAGGAACTGGCTCCTGAGGGTGTATTCAGGCCTACTGACTTGCATATTAAACTGATGCCATCTTCCTCTACAAGGCCTAAAACTCAATACATGCCTAGAAAACCGATGCCCAGACTGCATGGTCAGACCCCCCTATGCCTGAAAAACAAATGATAAGAATGGCTGAAGACCTTATTACTCTAATTGGGAAGCCACTCTTCCCCCTCTAAGAGACCTAGGACTGATTTTCCTTCTGATCAGGACTCTGAAGTTTCTGTTTCCACTGATGACCAGGATTTACCCTTATCTACCTATGAGGATTCTGATGCAGATGGCTCCATTCCCTCTGCTTCCCCTGCAGAGGATTTCTCTTTTGGTGAAACCTTGCATACTCTTAGGGAGCATTTTCACTGGGAAAGCCAGGATTACTCTGACTCCAAAAAGAGGCTTAGGGATTTCTTACTCATGTCCCAACACAGGCCTTTAGCCATACCTCCTGTACTGGACACTGTTAATGATGTCTTCTCGGAATCTAGCCTGGCCCCTGACTCTTTACCTCCTGCTCCCACAAAACCTGATAGGCATTACAGGGTTCCTGACTCTCACAAGTTCCTTTTTAAAAATCCTACGGTGTATCCTGAGACCATTTCACAGGGACCCAAGGGCATTAAGGCTACTACTGCCAAAAATCCTACCCCCTCTGATAGAGATTCCAGGGCTCTGGATAGATGGGGTAAGAAGGTATACACTTCTGCAACCTTGGCCATTAGGGCCTTAAACAGCCAGTTTCATATTTTAAAGTATCAGCAGCATATTATTAGATTTCTTAAACAGAAAATTATGTTGATTCCTGACTGTGCTGAAAATAAAGATTTACAGGATTTAATGCATTTTGCTGAACAAGTTGGAAAACATACTTTGCAATGTGGTTTTGATTCATTAGAGGCATCTTGCAGGGCTGCTGTCACTAGGTCTGTACTTAAAAGGCATGCTTGGCTTTTAAGGAGCCATCTTTGCCAGATCATGCTAAGGCTAAATTGCTGGATGCTCCCTTAAACCAAGACTGCCTGTTTGGCAACAAAGCAGAAGAAGTACTTAAAAAGATGGAGGAAAAAGCTAAATCTATGCACACTGTTAAAGATTTCCTACAAGTACAGCCACCAAGATTTAGTAGGCATTGGCCCTCTAAGAATTGGTCCTTTCCTGCCTTTTCCAGGCCTTCTCAGTCCAAACCCAGAACCAGCAGAACACCCAGGCTGCAGTCCCAAAGGACTCACAGGACTAAGCAGTGGGGGGCTCCCACTTCCAAAACAGGAAGTAGTAAGACTCCCCCCATGGTAAACTGTCTCAATGACTTAACTTTAAACCTTCCAAGCCCTGCTCAACTGACTGTTCCTTTAAGAGGCAAGATTGCCCTGCAGGCAAAAAAAATGGGAACTCATTACCCAGGACAAATGGGTTTTAAATATAGTATCCCAAGGATACAGATTCCACTTCAACTCCTTACCAACCCCAAATGGTTGGCCAAATCTACCCCCAAATCAGTGGGCAGAGGCTCAAAAGCAAGTTCTCTCTCTTTTAAGCATCGGGGCTATTCAACCTGTCCCAGAAGAAGAATGTTGACAAGGTTTCTACTCAAGACTTTTTCTGGTACCCAGAAAAGACCATTCCTGGCGTCCTATCCTGGACCTGTCTATCCTAAACACATTTTTGGTAATCCCAAAATTCAAGATGCTAACTCTTCCTCACCTGCTTCCTATGCTAGGCAAAGATGCCTGGTTGGCAAAACTTGATTTAAAGGAAGCCTACCTGCACATCCCAATCAGGGAATCTTGCAGAAGATACCTATGCTTCAAAGCAGGCTACATGCACTATCAGTTCTCTGCACTGCCCTTTGGCTTATCTACTGCACCCAGGGTATTCACAAAGTGTCTAGCTCCAGTCATTGCTTTTTGCATTCAAATATACCCAGACCTGGATGATTGTCTAATTCAGGCAGAAAGCTAGGACATACTATTGAATCATCTGGCATTTGTAAAGAAATTGCTAACTTCTCTGGGGTACACCATAAACGAAAAGAAATCACATCTTGTACCTTGCCAGCAAATTGTACTCCTGGGAGCAAGATTGAATACGACTTCCCACATGGCCTACCTCACACCAGAGAAACAAGTTAATTTGACAGCCCACTTCAAACTACTGGCCTTAAAGACCCAGCTATCTGCAAGGAAAATACTGCAAGCCCTGGAGTTTGTGGCCTCCTGCATTCTACTAATTCCATATACAAGACTGCATATGAGGAAACTACAATGTTATCTAAAAAGCCTATGGTGTCAACATTCTCAGGATCTAGAATCAATGATTCCTATCATACCTTGTCTACAGATAGAGTTCCTTTGGTGGGCAGATGCCTGCCACCAAAACAAGGGACTGCCATTCACTCTACCCCCTGTTGCCCAAATCCTAACAACAGACACATCAGACTATGCATGGGGGGGGGCTCACTTGGCAGGGCAGTGCATTCAGGGCAAATGGAACCCAAGTCAAATGCACCTGCATATCAATCAAAAAGAAATATTAGCTGTACAGAATGCTCTGACAGCCTTCAAGGACCACATTCTTCCAGGACAATTATTAGTAAAGATGGATGACACCACTGTTATGTGTTACATAAACAAGCAGGAAGGAACCCACTTATACCCTTTCTGCAGACTAGCCATGGCTCTGTGGAACACAGCCTTAAGCTATCAAGTGCACCTACAGGCTCAATTCCTGTCAGGAAAGCTAAATACACTGGCAGACAGCCTAAGCAGAAATCTCATGGACCCACCCGAATGGAAACTGGAACCAAAGATATTCAACATGTTGGGAAACAAATGGGGGAGCCAAGAGATAGACCTGTTTGCCTCGCCCCAGAACTAAAAGTTGGACAAATTCTGCACAAGGACTCCCCACAAACAAGCTTGGAAAGTGGATGCCCTGTCCTTCACCTGGAAAAACCTATCAGTTTATACCTTTCCCTCTCTGCCTCTCCTCTCCAAGGTACTACTAAAGATCAAACAGGACAAAACTGATTGCACCAGACTGGCCATGCCAACACTGGTACCCCCTCTTGTGCAGTGTGTCACTGCTGGCACCATGGCACCGGCCTCAGACCCTTACCATGCTGTCCCAGCAGGAGGGCCAGATTCTGCACCCACAGCTTCAAACCTTGAACCTGGCAGCATGGCTAATTACCTGATCTCTCCATTTCCATCCCTCAGTAAATATGTGATGGATGTCATTTTGGAGGCAAGGAGGCCTAGTACTAGAAAATCCTATGCTGAAAAGTGGAAATGATTCTGTTCCTGGAGCCAAACTCAGGGGATGGGCACAGCAGTGCCCAATTTACCCCAGATTCTTCAATACTTAACTGAGATGCTTCACAAGGGCCTTTCCTTTTCCTCCATCAAAATTTATGCCTCAGCAATTTCAGCTCATTACAATACAGAACCACCCCTCTTCTCTCATCCACTGCTGAAGCAGTTCCTCAGAGGGGCCAAAAACTTAAGACCACCCAGGAGAACCCCTACTCCAGCCTGGGCCCTCGACTTTGTATTGGAAAACCTCACTCTACCTCCCTTTGAGCCAGCTGCAAATGCAGAGTTGAAATTCCTTTCTTGGAAAACAGCCTTCTTTTTAGCCATCACTTCAGCAAGAAGAGTGACTGAATTACAGGCCCTCATGGCAGTGGAGCCTTTCATCATCTTTCACGTGGACAGGGTGTCCCTCAGGACCAGTCTCTCCTTCATGTCCAAGGTAGTATCCAGTGTGGCCCTTAATTAGTCCATTCATTTGTCTACCTTTTCAAATACACAGAACAAGGGGGAATGAATACTGCACTCATTGGGCGTGCACAGACAACTTAGATTTTACTTGGGCAGGACTAAACCTCTCAGGAAATCTGAACAGCTGCTGGTTGCATTTGCTGCTGGGGCAAAGGGGAAGGCCATTTCAAAACAAACCATTTCTAAGTGGATAGGCCACTGCATTCATTTCTGCTACAAGCACCATGGAAAACCTACCCCACTGGGATTAGATCACATTCAACCAGGGCTGCATCTACCTCTACAGCCTTTCTCAGAGGTGTCCCTACCAGGGTCATCCTAGAAGCTGCTACCTGGAGTTCTGTACATACCTTCACCAAGCATTACCACTTGCCAATTTTCCTAAATCCAGAGCTGGTTTTGCCACTGCAGTCTTGCAAGGCTTTATAGCTGGTCCTAATGCTATCTAATTACCTCCTCCCATCCTTAGCTTTGAGAATCTACCCAAATGTGACGACTGCAACAGTGAAACATGAAGAACATAGTACAGTTGTGTGCACTTACCATAAATGTAGATGTTCGAGTGTATTCACTGTTGCAGTCCTGGTTACCCTCCCTCCAGCCCCCTCACTTCTATTGACTATACCTCTATTCTTGTTTACTATGCTTAAAGCTTTTTGGTGTATTTGCTTTTTTTGTTGGGGGTGTAACCTTGTATATAATTGCTTCCCATTATGGGGGCACCTGACATCTGGGGCAAGAAAAACTGATGTAATTGCATCGGCTGCATGCTTTATACCCCTGACTACCTGACATCATGGAAGATGAGACAGCAACCGATGCAGGACCCAAGACTTTGATAACCAGGCCGACTGAGGGCTACTGCAAGCAGATAACCCAAATGTGATGACTGCAACAGTGAATACACTTGAACAACTACATTTATGGTAAGTGTACACAACTGTACTTTTTCTGAGAGATCTGGGGTTCATTGCTTCCACCATTCCAATGCTTCCTCTGGCAAACTCCACATGAAGGGCATACCAATGGTTTCTGAAGTCTGTGTGGCTTCAGCATGCGCATCCTCTAGACTTTCCTGCTCCTCTTTTCCTGTGTCTCAAGAAAGAGCATCTGTGGTGGATTCAGTAGTTGTCTCTGGATCCAGGGCTCCTTTTTCAGCCTCCACTTTCCTCTCTGGATCTGTTCACAGACACTTCAGATGTGGGATGGAGAGCAATGTTTGGCTCCCTGAATGTTGAGAGAGTGTGGTCGCCTAGTCAGTGGAAGGAGCACATTCACATAAAGAGATGAGGTCTCTTATGCTGGCTCTTCAGGCCTTTCATCCTCTCTTCTCTGCAGGGCCTTTCAAGGTGTTCGCGAAGAAGATGACAGTCGTGGTATATCAACAAATAGGGGGGTATGAGATCCTACCATCTTTGCCAGCTGGCACTTCTGGTATGGGATGTGGCTATCCAGTATCGTATGACTCTTCAGGCAGTTTACATTCCTTCAGATTGGAACATTGTGGCAGACAATCTGAGCAGGTCTTTCACTCAATCCCATGAACGGATGCTACACAGGGATGTGTTTCTGGACACTGTTCACCAGTGGGGTACTCCTCAAGTAGATGTCTTTGCCTCCCCTCTGAACAGACAGCTTCCTCTGTTTTGAGCCAGAGTTCCAGGTCCTCTGGTATGGAAGGTGCACACCCTGTCATTTTCTTGAAAGGGGATGTTTCTTTATGCATTCTCTCCCCTTCCTCTCATTCCGAGTGTCTGTTCTGCATCTAGCTAGGGGCAATCATCACAAGTTACCTCACAGGTTGGATCTCCTCACACAAAAGGGGACTCTCATCCATCCCCACCTGTCCACGCCTCAACTGACACTGTGGGTGATAGCGTTTTGATTCCTCATAGACACCTTTTTTCTGAGGACATGCTGCAAGTCCTGCAGGAGGCCAGGAAACATACTACTAGAAAATCCTACTTATCTAAATGGAAGAGGTTTTCTATTTGGTGTCTTTCTCATGACCTAGACCCACTTTCATAGGTTCATAGGTAGGTACTAGGCTATCGGCCCTGAGGCCTATATAAGCCTAGCCAAAAAGGTTCCCTGGCTTTCACCACCCAAGAAAATTATTCCCCCTGTCAAGCAGTGCCGCAGAAGTGATCCCTGGGGTGAATTTTCTATTTCTCATTCAGTCGTCAAGATTTTTCTTAAAGAGGGCCAATGAGGAGCTTTGCTTGACATGAATGGGTAGTTTGTTCCAGAGTATGAGAAGTCACTGGGGCAGGAATCAATCCCTCCAGCATGTTCTGTTTATTGTGGTGACAAGGTTTAGGTCTCTGGAGCATGTGGTTTGGAGAGATTGGGATTTCTTTAAGTGTAGCATGTCCAACAGCTCTGGGTTTGACATAGCTTTGTATGTTAGGCAGAGATCTCTGAGTAGGTGATATGTGATGGAGTAGAGCTGGAGTTTTTTGAGAGGGTTTGCATATGGCATCTGTTTGAGGCCAGTAATCCTGTTATTGAGGTATTTCTGTGTCCTTTCCAATCGTTGTAGGTGTCTTGTGAGATACATGCCAAATGGGGCATTGTACTCTATAATGAGTCTGATGAGGGATGAGTAGAGAGGAACAATGACCTCCTTTTTTCTAGAGGAGAACCCTTTTGTGATGAGGTGTGCCATGTAGAAGGATTTCCTGACTACTGTGGCAATGTGGTTATCAAAGGAGAGACTACTGTCCACCTGTGTCTTGAGGTCTCTTATCACACTTTCAGTGTTTAGTGAGTTCATGGGTACTGAGTTTTTCCCAAAGGGGATGACAATGCACTTCTTTGCATTGAGCTTGAGGCCATGACTTTGACACCAAGGATCTGTCTCTGTGAAGCCCATTTTTAGAATGTCTACATTATTAGGTGATTCTATTATGGCTCCCAGTTTGCAGTCATCTGCAAACTTTGTTAGCCAAAGACCTTATGTGTTGGCCTGCACTTCAGAGAAGTAGATGCCGAACAGAAGTAGACCCAGGACCAAACCCTGTGATACTCCACTCATCACTGGTCTGAAGTCAGACTTGGAGTCTGCTACTTTTACTGTGTGGGTTCTGTCAGTGAGCCATTTGGCCACCTATCTTGTGACATAGGGATTTATGCCCAGTTTAGTGTGTTTATCTATAATTCCAGAGTGGGGGATGGTATTGAAAGCTTTGGCGAGGTCAAGATAGGCTGTGTGCACTACCTTCCCCTCATCTGCAGCTCTAGTGACTGCTTCAAAGAAGGAGGTAGTTTCTGGGGTCTGTGGTGGCACCCCCTTTGTTTAGTGAGATTAACTGTCACTGTGCACCATTCAGTAGGCACATAGCCTGAGGTGAGACTATGATTGAACATGGTACTTAAGTGGAGTGCCAGTTTGCTCTGTAATTTAAGCAGTATGCAACCTGGGATGTTGTCTGGTTCCATGGATGCTGTGTTCTTGGCTTTGGAGAGTGCGGTCTTTACTTGTTCATCCGTGATTTCAGGGGCTTTGCATTCTTCTGCTATTAATATGGGCCCTTTGGAGGGTGAGAGGGGGGTAAAGTTAGCACTGAACCTCTCTGCCAGGATGTTGGCAATGTTGGTTGGTTCTGTATAGTTAGTGCCATTGTGCTGTAGCTCAGAGCAGATCTGAACGTTCTCATTGAGATTCTTGACATAGCTGTAGAATGCTTTGTGGTTGTCTTTGGAATCAGTGGTGATTTTATTTTCATAACTGGCTTTGGAGGATTTTATGAGGGACCTCAGCTTCTTGCTGAGGCTGACCAGGGAGTTCCTCCAATCTTGGGATTTTACTCTTTTTTGCAACAGCTTCTTCCTTCTTTTGTAGAGTTTGTTTATGGCAGGGGAACACCAGATTGGCTTCCTTTCTTGGAAGATAAAGTCTTGGTTCTTTTGGGGATGGCACAATCCGTGCACTCGTGTATGTGCTTATACAGTGCATTTGTGTAAGATTCAGCAGTCGTACCTCTATTTTCCATCTGCATGGGTGTCGTGAAGTTTTCCACTTCTGTCTTAAGAAGCATGAAGTTGGCTATGGAGTAGTTTTTGACGGTGGTTTCCTTAATGGAGGGTGGGGGTGGGATATGGATGTGTAGGGTGATTAGCTTGTGGTTGGATCTGACCAGCAAGGAGTTGACCTCTGGCATGGAACACCAGTTATCCATATTAGTAATGACCAGGTCAAGGATATTGCTGCTCCTGGTTGGGGTGTGGACAAGCTGATCCAAGGCATTGGAATTCATGAATACCAGAAAATGTTGAGCGAATGAGTTGGTACATGAGTAGTTTTCCCAGTTGATGGTGGGGTAGTTGAAAATGCCCATAATTAAGGTATTGGGTTGTACCTTAATATTTTCCAGTATCTTAAGAAATGAAGAGTGGGAATCCTGGGGCATGATGGGGGATCTGTAACAAGCTACAACCTGAATTGCAGTCTTGTCCAATGTTAGTTGCACTTGGATAATTTTGTATGCATTATGTTGAGCAGCTAGCCTGGAGGTGTTGATATCCTTAATGAATATGGACACGCCTCCACCTTTAGTGTTTCGGTCCAGGTGAGGTGGCTGAAAGGTGTGGTATGAATTATAGTCTGGAAATGCAGGGGTGCTCTCTGGAACCTTGAACCAGGTATCTGTCACTGCACAGATGTTGATGTTCTCCATTTTAAGGAGTGCCTTGATTGAGTGCATTTTGAGGTTTAAACTTTTAGCGGTGGTGAGTGCATTTTGAGGTTTAAACATCTAGCATTGAGTAGCATTACCCTCAGAGTTTGCTTGCTTGTACCTGTTACAGTGGTGAATTTAGCATTTGAACCTGGCCTAAAAAAGGCACTATAGGGGTGGCAAGAGGCTTAGCCAGTATCCGGAATCCCAGGGGAAACAGGTGCAGGCCATCTCTGGCAAAGCATCGTGGTCTGTCAGTCATGTTGTCCCAGGCAGACAGATACTGTATCTCCTTAGAATGACACCAGAAGCTTAGCCAATTGTTGAAGTCAATTATTTTGTCCTTGTACTGTGGTATCATTCTGTGTGATGCCAGGATGCTACTCAGGGCTAGGGTCATACTTGCCTGGGCTACAAGATCTGAGAGCTCCTCCATGTCTCTTTTCATGTATTCCAGGGAGGTACATCTCAGGTCATTCACACCAACATGGACAATGACAGAGTCATATTTGTACTTCTTGTTGAGTGACCTGATTGCATGCATTATGTGGTGGATCCTGGCACCCGACAGGCAGCTGACAGTAACTTTCTCCTTGTTTAGCCTGGTGAGTGAGACATCACTGTGCCTGACTATAGAGTCACCTATGACTAGTGTGTTGGGTACATTGTTTTTCTTTATGGGCTGAGGTTGAGTGCAACACTGATTTTGTGGGCTATGTGTCATTTGGGTAGTGTTGGGGGTGTTGGTTGTCTGCATTTCAGCTTGGTAGGTCTCTGTTGTTTGAGCAGATTTTTATTCAGAGCCTCCATGAATGTTGGTGTGCGCTTTGTGTTTCTATGTGTGGGTTTTGAAGGAATATGTGTTGAGTGGAGAACATCAATATCTGTGCAGTGACTGAGACCTGGTTCAAGGCTCCAGAGAGCACCTTTGCACTACCAGGCTATTAAGTCATACCACACTTTTCAGCCATGTAACCTGGACCAGAACACTAAAGGCGGAGGTGTGTCCATATTCATTAAGGATATCCACACCTCCAGGCTAGCTGCTCAGCATAATGCTGCCGAGGTTATCCAAGTGCGACTAACTCTGGGCAAAACTGCAATCCAAATTGTAACTTGCTACAGATCACCCAACATGCCCCAGGATTCCCACTCCTCTTTTCTTGATGTACTGGAAAATATTAGGGTTCAACCAAACACCTTAATAATGGGCGATTTCAACTACCCCACCATTAACTGGGAAAATTACTCATGCACCAACTCCTTCACTCAACGCTTTCTGGAATTCATAAACTCCAATGCCCTGAATCAACTTATCCACACCCCCACCAGGGGCTACAATATCCTAGATCTAGTCATTACCAATATGAGTGACCGGTGTTCCACACCTGAAGTCAATGCCTCATTGGTCTGATCCGACCATAAGCTAATTACCTTAGATATCCACATCCTGCCTCCACCCCCCCCCATTAAGGAAACCATGGTAAAAAAATTCTCCAAAGCCAACTTCATGCTTCTTAAGACAGAAGTGGTGAACTTCATGACACCCATACAGATGGACAATACAGTTACGCCTACTGAATCCTACACAATTGCACTTTATAAGCACTTACATGAGTGCATGGATTGTGCTATCCCAAACAGAACCAAGACGCTATCCTCCAAAAAAAGGAAGCCAGTCTGGTGGTCCCTGCCATAAACAAACTGCACAACAGAAGGAAGAAACTCTTGCAAAAGAGAGTAAAATCCCATGAGTGGAGGAGCTCCCTGCTCAGCCTCAGTAAGAAACTGCGATCTCTGATAAAAATCCTCCAAAGCTAGTTACGAAAACAAAATTGCCACTGATTCTAAAGACAACCACACAGCATTCTATAGCTGTGTCAAGAATCTCAATGGCAACACTCAGATCTGCTCTGAGTTACAGCACAATGGGACTAAATATACAGACCCAACTGATATTGCTAACATCCCAGCAGATAGGTTCAGTGCTAACTTTACCCCCCTCTCATCCCCTAAAGGGCCTATCTCTATACCAGAAGAATGCAAAGTTCCTGTAGTCACGGCTGCACAGGTAAAAACTACACTCTCCAAAGCCAAGAACACAGCATCCATGGGACCAGACAACATCCCAGGCTGGGTTCTACACGAACTACAGAACGAAATTGCACCCCACCTAAGTACCATGTTCAATCACAGCCTCACCTCAGGCTTTGTGCCTGCTGAATGGCGCACAGCAACGGTTATCCCACTTCACAAGGGGGAAGCCACCATGGACGCCGGGAACTACCGCCCCATTAGCCTGACGAGCTTGGTCTGCAAGGCCATGGAATGTATCATCATGGAACTTTTAAACAAAGACATTGGTAATCTCCAAACTCTGGATCCCACCCAGTTCAGGTTTGTAAAAGGCAGATCATGTCTCCTAAACCTGATAGACTTCTTTGAAGCAGTCACCAAAGCCGTAGACAAGGGTAAGGTGGTTCACACAGCCTATCTAGATCTTGCCAAGGCTTTCGACACCATCCCCCACTCTGGAATTATAGATAAACTCACTAAACTAGGTATAAATCCCTAGATGGGTTGCCAAATGGCTCACTGACAGAACCCACACTGTGAAAGTAGCAGACTCCAAATCTGACTTCAGACCAGTGACAAGTGGAGTACCACAAGGTTCAGTCCTGGGTCCTCTCCTGTTTGGTATCTACTTCTCTGAAGTACAGGCTAACACAGAAGGTCTCTGGCTAACTAAATTCACAGATGACTGCAAACTAGGAGCCATAATCAAAACTCCTAACGATGTGGACATCCTACAAAAGGGCCTCACTGAGACAGATGCCTGGTGTCAAAGCCATGGCCTCAAGCTCAATGCCAAAAAGTGCATTGCCATCCTCTTTGGTAAAAACTCTGTACCCATGAACTACAACATAGGCAGTAGTATACTTAACACCGAAAGTGTGATAAGAGACCTTGGGACACAGGTGGACAGTAGTCTCTCCTTTGATAACCACATTGCCACAGTAGTCAGGAAATCCTTCTACATGGCACACCTCATCACAAAAGGCTTCTCATCCAGAAAAAAAAGAGGTCATTGTTCCCCTCTACTCATCACTCATTAGACCCATTATAGAGTACAATGCCCCTTTTGGTATGTACCTCACAAGACATCTACAACAACTGGAAAGGCCGCAGAAATACCTCACAAAGCGGATTACCAGCCTCAAACAGATGCCCTACGCAGACCATCTCAAAAAACTCCAGCTTTACTCCGTCGCATATTGCCTACTCAGTGGTGATCTCTGTCTAACTTACAAAGCTATGTCAAACCCAGAGCTGTTGGACATGCTCCACTTAAAGAAATCCCAATCCCTCCGAGCTACACGCTCTAGGGACCTAAACTTTGTCACCACAATAAACAGAACATGCCGGAGGGATAGATTCCTGTCATACTCTGGAATAAGCTACCTATCTATATCAAACAAAGCCCTCATTAGCACTCTTCAAGAAAAATCTTGATGACTGGATGGGAAATAGGAAATTCACCCCGGGGATCACCTCTGTGGCTCTGCTCGACAGTGGCACAGGAAAATAATTTTTTTGGGTGGCAAAAGCCAGGGTACCTTTTTGGCTGGGCTTGTATAGGCCCCAGGGCTAATAGCCTAGTACCTACCTATGAACCTATGAGTGTGGTGCAGGTGTTAACCTTCTACTCTTGACTGTCTAGTCCAGTCTTGGCTGGAGAGAGTTTGGCTTCCAATACTAAGAACTTTTTTCTTCTTGACAAGTGAGGAAAGTGGAGTGCTGTAGTAATTTGTAGTTTATTTGGTGCTTACAATGAGTTTTGAGCAAGTGCTGAGCACAATGAAACAGTTTTGAGTGCTGAAACTAAAAAAAACTGGCTAGTTCTAGCTAAAACTAGCTACTTTTAGTACCAATCCCAAGAAGAGAAGCAGGCCACAGCCTGTTTGGTGATCCACAGTCTTGTCCCAGATGATGCAAGGGTCTGCAGGCTTGTAGCCTTTTTCTGATAGATGCCTCGAATAGCAACCAGAC
The DNA here is from genome assembly GCF_019279795.1 of Protopterus annectens. NCBI lineage: Eukaryota > Metazoa > Chordata > Ceratodontiformes > Protopteridae > Protopterus > Protopterus annectens. The sequence goes on from NC_056726.1 coordinate 951,351,267, forward strand.
CAGTCAGGTATGTTAAGCACAGACTCTCACTCTCCAACCGGAGTCAGGAATCAATGTACTCTGCCCCTACTCTCACCAGGATCAGAATATAAGCACAGATTCCAAGCTGTCACCTATAAAGCAGTTATTGAACTTTCTGGTGATCAGCAGTCTCCGGGATATAATATAACTGTACTCCTCTCACCAGGAGAAAATGGAAGCACTAATCCGAAGATGACTACTGAGAGGCAGAATGTGGGCTCTACAATAACTGGTGGTCTTGCAATAGATGTTTAAAGGGAAGATGAAAAAATGGTTTATCCTAAACACTGCAGTGTGCACTAGAGGAGTTAAATGTGAAAGTAGGTAACTTAAGTTTTACCTAAGTTTTAGTGGAGAGTCACTATTTTTAAAACAGCAAGATAGATTGAAAGGAGGTGGTCACTTTAGTATTCTGGCACTGTGGAATACAGTGGGATGGCCAATAAATTTAAATAGTTGAAGGGGAGTGATTTCACAAAATTATAATTTTGTGCTTATCATATCAGCCAGTAAAAGCAAATTAGCATAAGGAACAGGCAACTAGAAAGACAGTGGTGTTTAAGAACACAACAGTAACTGTGTGGACAAGTGGAAACAATTTCTGTCTGACTCACAAGACACAGAGCTGTGGTTTCTTTTCAAGTTTTAGTATGCAGATAAAAGCAGAATACAAATAAAACAAGGTATACAAAATAGAAGAAGGCAATAAAGTAATACAAAACACAACCAATAAAAATCAAACTAACCTTTCCCTCACAGCAAACTGTAGCAAAATCTGGGTGAGCCTTTTCAGTAAATTTAGATGCTTCTGTGGATGTTCCTTTGGTTCTTTCTTATTTGTGTGAGTTGCTCAATGCTGGTTTGGCCCATTCTTTTATTAAGACCCACATAGCTCTTTCTGCTTGTCTGCCTTTAACTTCCCCATTAGTGTCTAGATTTGAGGATAAGCAATTTTTTTAAAGACATCCTTAATATTAGACCTCTCAGGAAGCCTCTTCCTCCTCCCTGGGATATTAATTTTGTTCTGAAAAAATTGACCCAGGCTCTTTTTGAGCCTGTTGTTTCAGCTTCCTTGCAACATTGTTCTTGGAAGACAGTTCTTTTGTTAGCTCTTACTTCTGCCATATGGGTATCTGAGTTGCAAGCCCTTATGGCTTGTCCACCTTTTTTGATATTTCATGAGAACAGAGTGCCGTTGCGTATTAATCTTCTTTCATGGCCAAGGCGGTTAGTAAGTTGTCACTTAATCAGTCTATTACTTTGTGTACTTTTTTTCCCTCTCTACAATCTGACAGTGATAGGGTGGTGCATACCTTAGATGTGCATAGACAGCTTAGATTTTATTTGGATAAAACTAAAGCTGTCAGAAAGACTGACCAGTTATTTGTTTCCTTTCATCCTAGGTCTTTAGGTTTGGCTGTTTCCAAGCAAACTATTTCCACTTGGATTTCAAAGGCTATTTCCTTTTGTTACACTTTTCATGGAGAGAGCCTTTCTTTTTTCTGTGAAGACTCATTCCACTAGAGCTGTGACTTCTTCTGGTGCTTTTTTCAAAGGCTTAGATAATTCTGTTCTTGAAGCTGTTACCTGGACTTCTCTGCATACCTTTACCAAACATTACCAGTTGGATGCATCTCCAGAGCTAGAGCTGGTTTTACTGCTACCATTCTTCATGGCTTCTTGGAGAGCTCTGCTGCTTCCTCATCCCAGGTTTCTTCTTGAGCTTTTGCACTCTCCCATTAGTAAGGAATACTGCATTGGTGAATGTAAGGACATAGTACAGTTGTGTAAAATCTTACCATAAGGGTAGATGTCCTTGCCTTCACTACTTCAGTATTCACTCCCTCCCTCCATCCCCCTGGTCTTTTTCCCTTCCTGGCTGTGCAGATTATCCTTGGTTTTCCTTGGACTGCTGTTCCTACTGGGGCAATCTGTTCTGAGGATGGTATACCTCAACATCACCTGTATGCCCAATCTTACACAAGGAGTGCACAGGTGACATTCAGCGTACCTTAAAGCAATGATAGACTTTTGCAAACTGGCTGGACAGAGGGCTTCATGGCAGGGAATCCCCATAAGTAAGGAATACTGCAGCGGTGAAGGCAAGGACATCTACCATTATGGTAAAATTTTACACACCTGTACTTTCCCACATTATTTATCTCCTGCTCTCTCTCAAATACCACTGCTTCTTCACAACAATCCTCTTCTTTTATTGTTCCCACAATATCCATTTTTCTGTGTATTTTACTCCTACCCTTTTGTAAAGATCCCACTCCCTGTTCTTCCATCTATTTTGCAATATTCACTACTTCAAGTATGTTTGATCTAGACCTTTATATCCATTTTCTAGTAATTGTTTATCTGGCAACCAACAGAATTAAAGTTAACAATGCCTTACTGCCTCCAGGTAGTTCAGATCATGTATCCCAACTAAAAATATATAAATAAATAATTTCCTTAATTACACTCATTTGCTCACCAGACTGCAGTGGTGGTGCTGCGGTAGCATTATCACCTCACAGTTAGACGTTGCCCGTTCGATTCTCAGTAAGAGTGTCTTCTGTGTGGCGGCATGCGTGAATGGGTGTTCCTTCGTTGAAGGTTGTGCGTTAGGCCCAGCAAGCCAGCACGTAAAAATCTACTGCCAATCATTAACGGACCGGAGTTCCATTGTGTCAACCCCTAACCGGGAAAAGCCGAAAGACACAAACACTCATTTGCTCACCCAGTATTCCTGACATAGTGCTCTGTATGGAATTTTTAAAGTCTGCCAACTCATTATACTCCTAGAACATATGCTCCCAGGTATCTCTTCTCCATTACATCTCCAATATTTGCAGCCTACTTGAGGACAAATTCTTTGGAGTCTGTTTGGGGTATAAAAGCACCTATGCAAACACCTCCAAGCAAAAATCCTGTATCATCTAGATTTTGTAATATATTTGAGAGCCATACATATGTCCTGCCATTGTTTCTTTGTGAATTGCCTATCTAATCTCTCTTCCCAATTTTCTCTGACAACCCCTGACCACTTCCCACAGCCATCATGCAATATCTGGTATATACTGCTGATTATCCCTATTTTAAATTCTGTGCTAGATTCAACTAAAAACTCAACAAGTGCAGGTCCCTTACCCAGTGGACCCCCATCCCTTTCTCACTGCCCATACTCTGATATCAGTCCCTGATAGGGAAGACAATCTCTAGCCTGCAATCCATATGTCTTCCCAGCTTCCGCTCACTGCATATCCCAGTACCTTGGCTCCCTTGACAGCAAGCTCCAACCTCCTCCTGCCCATTCTGCACACCCCCAACTGCAGTCATCCACACTTGTACAATCTCCCTTCTCCACTCCCTTGCCGGACCAGCTCTTAACACACACTCTGCTACTTTATGAATGTAATATTCTGTATGACTATTGCCAGCCTCCTCCAGGACTTGCATCCAAAATCCCAGTCCCTCCCCACATCTTGAATTACCCCCTTATTGCATCATCACCCCCTCCATCCTAAATGGTAGCCCTGTATTTGTGCCATGTATAACAACTCTAACTGTGTAGCTCCAAAATATTTCTTCAACTCAGGCAATCCCAAACCTCCCTGTTCCATTGAAAGGACCAACCCACCCACTTGATTCTTTGCCCTCCTCCCCTCCCAGATGAAATCTTACAACTGTTTATTAATTACTATCCACAACTTCCCTTTGTTTGGTAAAAACATGCCTGACCTGCATTTAAAACTACAGGGACTAAAAACATTTGTACTGCTTGCATGTTGCTATCCACAGCTATAGGCAAGTGCCTTCAGCCTCTCACTTTCTGTATTACCCCTTCTCTAGTCTCTTCCCACACATCCCCAGCATACTTTATAACCCACACTGCCAAACACTTCACTCTATCATGTCCTCATAAATATGAGTATCGCTGAACCAATTCATGTGTGCGCACACAGTTCAAAAGCCTCTGTTCTGTCTTCATTAATTTTACATTCTCAGAATGGTCTCAAAATGTTTCACAACACCAAAATGTCCCCTTATGGTTCCATCAGGCACAGAATAATATAATCTTCAAATAAAGCCATCTTTGCTTGAATACTACATCAACTTTATCCCAGAATTTATGAGTCCTGCATTTTCCCCACCAACTCTAAATATAACACAAATAAAGGGGAAATAGGACATCCCTGCCTGTCTCCTCTCACCCAGACACAACTCACGAGAAGCCCTTATCCTCCCATTACTTATCCATCCTTTCAATTAATCAAGACAAGCAAATGCTTCCATTGAACTTCTCCTAAAAATCCTAGCTCATTGTCAAATGCCATCTCTGCATTAAACCCCAACAAAAGCAGCACTTTGTTACATTCTACATCCCCCTGGACCATCACTGCTGTATTAAATTGTCAAATGTTTGCCTCCCCACCCCAAAACCACACCAATCCATATCCATCAAATTTGGCAACACCTTTACCATTCTTCCAGCCATTACAGACATAAACACTTTATGATCATAGTTTAAAATTGAAGTGGGCCTATATGAAGCGGGATCAGATAGGTCCCCACTGTCCCTAGGCAATACAGCCTTCCTCCAAGATGTCGGTGCCACCATTGCTTTTAAAAAACTGTTAAACAAAACCTTCCCAATCCTTAGCATCCTCTTCCCTCCCAACTTCCAAACCTCCACTGGAATGCAATCTATTCCCGGAGAACTTCCTGCAGATTGGTTACACATCACAATTTTTATCTTTTTTCCTCCTGTCGTAACTGTTAATTGTTGAGCCTTATCTGCCTCCAACATCAGCATATTTAAGACTTCCATAAATATTTCCATTTGTGTTTTTTCTTGATTTCCCCATTTATCTCAAGTTATTTTTCTTGTTATAGGCTCCTTATATTTGGCAACAACCCTTTATACTTTTGGTTGCCCAAGTCACGCCAACAAATGTTCTTGTATTTTAGAATTATTATCAAAAAATAGTCGTTTAACAGCAGTCTTTCTAAACTCATGTATAACCTTCCAGGTACTTCCCTATTCTCCCTCTCTGTAACACTCTGCAATTGCACCTTTCCCTATTCCACGAGACTGCCCTTACTCTGTAATACTGTAACCTTTGTCAGCCCCTCTAAATAATTCCTGTTACTTAACCATATGTCTTTTTCTTCTATTTCCACCCTATTTTTAAATTCCACCCTCATTTTATCCCACTTACTAACTATTCTATCCTCCCTAACAACTCCTCAAATAATTTACACCACCCATTCCTTAAACTCCACTCTTTGAACCAGCTATTTGGGGATGCATCATTGTTCATCCCTACTCCATTACCTACATTTTTATTTTAGTAATTGGCGCATGGTCTGAAATAGTTATTGGATGAGTGTCAAAGTTCCCAATTAAATGCCCATATTCCTGTGAAATATAATTTCTGTCTAGTCTAGCCCAGTTACTGTACCTTGGGGAATAATATGTACATTTTTTCTGACTTTCTATTACTAAATTCACGTCTTCTGTACCAAACATTTTCATACATTTCTTCAGAGACTTTTCTTTCTAGGCCCCCAGATATATCCCATTGTTGTAAATCAAATGCCATTTCCCCCCTATAAGCTTCTCTGCTGAAAGTTGGTTATTTCTGCAAAAAAAATATTTTAAGCTCCATAATTACAGTTTTAGGTGGAACATTAATACATGCTAACATAATCCTCATCCCTTGCCAGTAGCCCATCACCACCATAAATCTGCCATTATTATCTTCCTCCCCTTCTATTATCCATTGGAGCCCCTCAAGCAATAAATATAAATATGCCTCTTTTTCTTTGCCTGATATTCTGCTGAGTATCCATCCTGAAATCCTTATTCACACGCTCAGTTCTTTCAGATGTGCCTCATGCAGCACTGCTACCTGAACACCACAACTTTTAATATAATTAGTCTTTCTCTTCTGTCCATACCTGTGAGACCATTCATATTCTAAGATAATATGGAAAGTGTTACCACCATGATAAGAAGTGATTATTCTCACCTATTATATAGCACAGCTTTTTAAATGTGTATTTCCAGCTTTCATGACACATGCACCCACTAATGTTTGGCAGGCTGACGCTTGATACATTTTTTTCTTAGCATTAGAACCTGTGTCACATTTTACAAGACTTATTGTTTTAATGAAAACCGACAAACAAAAATCCAAATACACTCCCCAGGAACACCCCCATAACATGTTAACTTAATACAAGCACACAACACTATATACATATTCAAATAATGAAGTTTACTCATCCAACTATGAATAATTGCCCCAAATAGACAGCTGCAAACACAGGTCTTAATTAACCTAAGATTGATGTTATCCATGCTAAAATACATTATATTGTCTGTGTTTCTACTTACACTAATTGGTGTCTGTTCTTTTCTATCTTTATTTTCCCTCCCAGATGTGAAAAACATCTTGCATAGTTTCAGAAAACATTAACTTTTAGTCTTGAAGAAACCAGTTCTCTGGCCTGTTATAACCCTTTTATCAGCTTGTCTCCATAGAACTGTAACAGAAAAAATGTAGTACTCAGCTACAGACTTCAAAAGACAAGCTGAAAAGTACAGTTGTGTAAAATTTTACCATAATAGTAGATGTCCTTCTCTTCACTGTTGCAGTATCCTCAACAAAAGGCTTCTCCTGCCCAGGGCAGCCCAACACTCAGCCAGTATACAAAAGCCTAATGATCTTGTATTGTACATCACATTTATGCTCCCTGCACAGAACATAAGGCACAAGAGAAACATAAAGACACAACTATCCTGAACTAAATTGCCTCAAAAGAGAACAATCTCTGTTAGTGTGTGTTGAACTGTGAATACAATATTGAAATTAATTCTGCTATAAATATGCTGAAAGATAAAGCATAGAATAAAAAGTTTGCTTGAATGTAGGTATAGAGTTTAGCAATGTAAAACGGGCATCCATACTATGTATGTATTATGAAGAAAGAACAAACGTGTTTTTCTATTATCAGGAAAAAAGTCTGATGTGCTCTCTTACAATGGACATAGCTTTTTATAAAATCAGTAGTGCAAGCTGTTTTCTTCAAAAACATGTTTTCCAACAGTATCAGCAAAGAAGTTGACAGCTGAATATATGTGACCTTTTATAGAATCAGCAAGAAAACAATCCTGAAAGACAAATATTGTGTGGATTCTCACATCAGCAGTGATTACAAGTAAATATTAAATGGTTTCAGAAAAGGCAAACAGGAAAGTCTAAAAACAGACAATACATTCTTTCCCACAGAAGCTCCTTACAAAAGAAGAAAACAGGATCTAAAGTGTGTAACTAGAAGAGGATATAAGACTGTATATCAAACTGTGTTAGAGGTATTGGTAGGAACACACTTGTTTTGAGGTATTGTATAGGAGAATGGAAAGTTATCTTCCATGCTAATCATAAAGTAAAACTTTGTACATTTATGCTACAAACTGACAAAAGAGTATGTGTAATTTTTTACAAGAATAAGTTATTTATTAGTAACTGTGCTTACAGTAAAATAGTATTGTACTGCAAAGTATACTTTATCAGTGTGCAATTTGCAAGGCATGGTGCTTTAAACAGACTACATGTGCAGTCATGCAAAACTCTGTGTAATAACCACTTTGATTCAGCAGTACACAGCCAGCAGGACTTTGTGTCTTAAGAAGACTTTGGTTCCAGTCCAGTACAGCATGCACCATCCTTCATAAATTAATGTTTTAGTCTCCATAGGACAAATGAGTCCATGTACATCCAGAAAGAAAAAAATGCAGAAGAAAAAGGGGAAACCCTCAGCCAGCAAGGAATCTAAAACAAAAACAAGAACAAATAAGAGGGGGTTGGAGGGGAGCAAAAAGAAGGACATCTACTGTTAAGGTAAGATTTTTCAAAACCTTACTATATCCATTAATATCACTGCTGCAGTTTCCTAAACAGAAGGCAGAGTAAAAAATATGAAAGAAACTGAAAGGGAGGTGGAAGTTTGTGAAGAGCCATCAACAAACCCACATAAAATGGTTTCAACAAAACCTGCTTTGGCCCTACAAATTGTATCCATTTTATAATGCTTAGTAAAGGTATGCAATGAAAACCAAGTAGCTTCAAGGATGAAATTGGTGTCCAATCCCTTGAAGATGCCACCAGAACAGGTAACAGCCCTACTGGAATGAGCTCTAACAGAAGTAGATAGAGATTTTCCATGAAAAGTATAGCAAAAGAAAATGGCCTTAGATATCCAGGAGGAGATGGTTTGTTTAGATACAGCCAAACCCAATGTCTTGGGATGAAAGGAAACGAAAAGCTGATCAGACTTATGAATGGCCTTAGTTTTATCCAAATAGTACTTGAGCGGTCTGTACAAATCAAAGGTATGCAGGACACACTCACTAGCAAACTGACGAAAAGGGGAAAAGGAAGGGAGTTGTACTGACTGATTCAAGGCTAGCTCATTTATTACCCTGGGCATAAAAGAAGGATTAGTATGAAGGGGCACCCTGTCCCTGTGAAAAACAAAAAAAAAGGAGGAATGGCCATAAGGACCTGGAGCTCAGAAACCCTCAGGGCAGAAGAGCCAGGAACAAAACAGTCTTCCAGGTACAATGTTGCAATGAAGCAGAATCTGCAGGCTCAAAAGGAGCCTGAGTCAATTTTTATAAAACAAAATTAAGGTAAGGAGGAATAATGGGTTTCCTTGGAGGCCTAATATGCAGGATGCTTTTGAGAAATGTATTTATTTTTTTATTTTACATTTGTTGACCAGAATAGTCTGACTGGATACATATCCATTTTCAACAGAGACCCAGAGAGAAAAGCTCCAACATACATACAGAAAAAGTATTATATATAACATGAAAAGCACCATTTACTAACTTAATATGACAAGCAAGTTATACAGTCCAACAAGCTGTAGAATTAGATGAGGCTGTAAACAAACAGAACACTGACTCAGCTAAAGTTGCAAAGAAATATGTTTAACACACAATTTTAAAGCAGGGAGCTAACCAGGACTACAGCAAGGACATAACCAGGGTAATTTGAGATACAGTTTGAGACTTTTTTTTTAATTGGGCTAAGGAAGGTTCTAGAGTAAGGTCAGCAGGGAGGGAATTCCAAGTTTTACCTACAGAGTTTGCAAACAGAGAGTTACTGGCTGAGTTATTGGATTTGATTGTTTGTACCAGCAATCTGTTGGATGAGTGAAGTGATTTAAGGTTGCTATATGTGATGATTATATTTTTAAGTGCTGACGTATTATCTGGTTGGTTGAGTATTTTATGTGCCACAGTAAGCTGGTTATACTGAAGTAGGTTTGCCAGTTCTATCCAACTGAGGTGGTTTAGATTGTGACAGTGGTGTTTCCTGGGGGCATTCCAGTGGCAAACCTGGCAATGTGATTATAGCAGCTAGAGAGTTTGCTAAGAAAAGATTTACATAGATTGGTGAGTAAAGGGGAGGCATAAAGAAGGGTAGAAAGTAGGTGAGAGCAGTCAATGACTCTTCTGGCAGGTGGAGTTAGGAAAGATTTAATCCTGTACAGCGAACCAAGTTTTTTATTAATGGTTTTAATGTTTTGATTGACGTGCATGTCAAATCGGAGGTTATCAGTGATAACTCCAAGGAGTTTTATATAGGCATCTGGGGAGATGATGGTACTATTATTATATTTTATGGTGAAGGATAGGACCGAGGACTTATGAGTAGGAGAGAATACTAAGAGCTTTGTTTTGTTAGGGTTTAAGATCAGGCAACAATCAGAGAGGCAGTTTTCAACTGTATTGAAAGTATTCTGCATTATTGTAAATAAATTTGTTGGTGAGGTGTCACAGCAAACCAAAGTGGAGTCATCTGCATACTAAATGCAGGATGCATCCGGGATGGCTGTTTGGAGATCATTAGTAAAGACTGAGAAGAGAAGGGGTCTTAATATGGAGCCCTGGGGGGACACCTATGGTGTTAGGTAACAGGCATGAAATTTTGCCCTGCCATAGTACAGCCTGCTGTCTACCACCCAGATAAGACTGAAACCATTGGAGAGCATGGTTATCTAAGGAAATGGTTTTGAGTGTTTGGATGAGTAGTTGGTGGTTCACCATATCAAAAGACTTAGAAAGATCCAGAAAGATGGCTGAGGATAATCTGTTGTCATTTCAGTTCTGGTTAATGACATTAGAGAAAGAGAGGAGGGCTGAAGTGGTACTAAGATAAGGTCTAAAGTCATGCTGAGAGTTGGCCAACAGGTTATTCTGAATGAGATAGTGCATGAGTTGTTTATGTATGCACTTCTTCATGATCTTTGCAAGTGGAGACAGGATGGCTATGGGTCTGTAATTAGACAGTTCAGTAGAGCTGCCGCCTTTATGGAGTGGTATAACATGGGATATTTTCCAGATGAAGGGAATGGTAGCTTCTGCTATGGCTTTATTGATTAAGATAGAGATGGGGTGTGCTATGGTTTCTGCAGCTTTTTGCAGATACTCAGCAGGGAGAAGTCAGCCGAAAGGGTAGTGGGATTTAATTTTTTAATTAGGGTTTTAATAAGAGATGTAGAAACTGGTTGGAAGTTAAAAGAGAGTTGAGAACCAGGTATAGTCGCATTGATTTTAGATGAGCCATGAGTTAGTTGACTAGCTAGGGACTGGATGGTCTCTGTGAAGAAACAATTGAAGGTACTTGCCATCTTCTCCGGAGATTTGTGGATAGAGGCTGAAGGGGTAGGAGTTGAGGATTGACCTGGTTGAAGTAGTTTGTTTGTACCTGCCCAGAACTTCTGAGGGTTATTTTGATTAGTCTGTTGTAGATGGTAATAGAAGTTTTTTATATCTAGCAAGATGGATTTTTTTGTCTCATTTATTAACTGCCAGTATCTAATTTGGTCTACAGGGCTTTTGTGGTGCGCCGTTTGGCCAATGCTTTATTTCTGAGTACTATTTTTGATTTGGAGTCTTGTTTGACCTCAAAATGAAAAGTCAAAAGAGGATTCAAGGGCAGACAAACAAAGCTGGCTGACAAATGGGCCTTCACAGAAGAATAGGCCATGCCAGACTCGAACAACTCACACACATAAGAGAAGACCAGACAAGCCCCCACTGAAAAAGAGCCCTGATTATGAGCATGGCACCAGACAGAAAATCTTTTCTATTTGGACATATACGATTTTCCAGTTGAGGGTTTTCTTGCCTCCTGCAAAACTCTGAGCACTTCCTCAGAAAAAAAGGTGCCTGAAAGGGATCAAAATACTATCACCCATAGTATCAGTTGAAGAGTGGACAACTGAGGATGGATGAGAGACCCTTTGCCCTGTGTGTGTGGAGATCCAACCAGTGAGGTAACTTGTGGTGATTTCCCCTGGCCAGATGCATTAAGAGGGGGAAATACATGCTGTCTTATTCAAAAGGGATTCACTAGCAAGATTTTTTGGGGAGTCCAGATGAATCTTTTTCAGGACTCTTGGAAGAAGAGGAAGAGGATGGAAAGCATAAAGAAACATCCCCTTTCAAGGAAAAAAAGGGCATCTGTCTTCCACTTCAAATGGTATGGTACTCTGGAATAGAAGAGAAGAAGCTGCCTGTACAGAGGGGAGGCAAAAAGATTTTCCCGAGAAATACCCCACCAATGGGCGATGTCCAGAAACACATCTCTGTGAAGCATCCATTCATGAGCATGTGTTTTGGACATGCTCAAAGATTCTGTCACTAGATTGTGATCTGGAGGAATGTATACTGCCTGAAGAGTTAACTGATAACTGAGAGCCACTTCCCAAGACTGAAGAGCCATCCTGCAGAGAAGGTAATCTTTTGTGCCTCCCTGCTTGTTGACATACCACATCACTGTAGTGTTGTCTGTGTACATCTTCAAGGGTCCTGGAGAGAACATGGGATGAAAAGCTTGAAGGACCAAAATCAGAGCTCTCATCTCTTTGATGTTGATATGGTCTGATTTCTGATGGGAATGCCTGAGACCCTTAACTTTCAAGTGACCAAAATAAGCCCCCCACTCCACATCTGAGGCACCAGTGAACGGTTCTTGAGAAGTAAGTGGAGGCTGAAAGAGATGGCCTGGGTTGAGAGAAAACTGCCGAATCCACCACTCAATGTCCTTCTTCAGACAGGGAAGGAGAGGTACTCTGAAATCCAGAGGATGACAACGCTGCAGCCAAACTGGCCTGAGGTAGCATTGAAGCATCTGCATATGCAGTCTGGCTACAGGAAGCATTGAAATAGAAGACGCCATGAATCCCTGGGCTTGAAGAAACTCCCTGGCTGGCATGATTGTCAGAGGAAGAAGAAACTGAAAGAAGGCTGTCAATGACAAAAGTATTTTGGAGGTGGAAGAGTGGCCAAAAGTGGCACTGTCTGAATCCTGCTTCCCAGATACACATGATCCAAACAGGGAGTCAGAACCGACTTTTTGAAGTTGATAGTGAACCCCAGACTTTGAAGAAGAGAGATGGTGAGCTCCAAATCCTGTAACAGGTGACTGGAATAAGGTACCTGAAACAACAGGTCATCTAGATAAGGAAAAATCTTAATGCCTTAGAGTCTGCAGAGAGCAATCACAGGAACTAGGCATTTTGTGAATAACCTTGGTAGAGAGGCCAAAGGGCAAAGCAGAGAACTTAAAATGAAAGGAAGACACAGAAACATAAAAACTTCCTGAAAAGAGGGTGATCGGGAATATAAAGGTAAGCATCTTTCAGATCCAAGGACACCAGAAATGCCTGGGGTAATAAAAGATGAAACAATGTTTGAAGAGAATGTCTGAAAAGAAGTGACCTTGAGAAGGGTGATGAGCCAGGAGAGATACAGAATAGGTCTCCAAGTACCTACCTTTTGAGGAACCAGGAACATCCTGGAATAAAACCCTTTCTTAGTTAGGAAGGAGGACAGGTTGAATTGTTCCTTGGTTCACCAGTGACCCTAGTACCTCTGGGAAATGACGTTACTCTAGATGAGGGTGAGAAATCCCTGAAAAAGTAGGGAGACACTTTCATACCATGAAGTAACCCAACAAATGATAGAAAGGACCCAAAACTCTGAAGTGATGAGATGCCAATTTGGAAGACAATGAGTAAGCTGAAGGGACAAAGGAACCTTGTCTAAAAGAAGGGTGGATGAATTGTCAAAGAGAAGCAGGCTTATCAGTTAAAGGCTGCTTCTGGTCCACAGAAATGTGAGAAGTCTTAGCAGAGGGGCCCACCTACCACCCTTCCTGCCTTTGGAGGCCTGGTAGCATTGCCTGCTAAAAAAAATCAGATCTAGAAGGATAATTCCTCTGGAACTTAGGGATAGGAGAGACAAAAATATGTTTAAGGTCCTGCAAATTTTTTCCTTTCTCTTGAAGACACTTTAACATGTCAGCAACAGTCCCAAAAAGATGATCATTATCCAAAGAAGCATCCAAGAACTTGACCTTAATGTCCTCAAGCAGAAACTGAAGATGAAGCCAAGAATAACACCTCATGACAGATCCAAAAGCCACAGCCCGGGAAGAGGCATCAGCAGTATCGTAACTACACTTAATAGAGTTGCAAGCCACTTGAGAAGCAGAACCTAAAACAGATATGACAGAGGATTTACCTTCAGAATCAGTGAGGTCAGAAATAAACAGACAAGCCTCAGCAATCAAGGCCAGAGCATACCTGGTCATGTGGATCTGGTAATTAACAGTTCTATAGGCCAAAGTAGGAGTGTGAACGTTCTTACCAATCATTTCTATTGCCCAGCTATCCTTATCAGAAGACAAAAGTTTGGAAGAGGGCAAAAGCTTATAATGTTTGTCAGAAGAGACTGACACCACAGCAGAATCAGCAAAGGACATTTAAATAAAAACTGACAATTCTCAAAAACCTTATAGGACAGGTTTCTTTGGAGCAGGAGGCTGAGAATCAGAATACTTGGAAGCAGCAATGAAAGTATCTAACAAAGCAGCCAACACAAGAGGAGCTGCCAATGGTTTAGGAGTATCCACTTAAAGCAATTCATAATATCTTCTGTGAATATCAGACAAGAGAAGAATCCCACTTAAAGTACTCCATCATCCTTACAACTGTATCCACAAAGAATAATTCCTCAAAAGGTGACTCAGGGCTAACAAACCCCTCTCCGTTAGAACCATAAGCCAAAAGTGAAGACATCTGTGAAGAATATGGCAAAGCCCCCTCATCAGACAATGAATCCTCAACTGAGTAATCTGGTTCCCTAAGCTGTTTAGAAGGACTACAGTTCAAGAAGGAGAAGGTACTGAAACCCCTTGAGGAGGCTTTAGGGCCATCAAGGCAGAAAACAAGTAGTGAGTAAACTCTTGCCATTCCCTTTGAGGATCCTTAGGATGGACCAAAACAGCTTCAGTTTGTCTTTCCTTGGAAGTGACATCAGCCATAACAAATACTAGAGCTTCTGACCCTTTCAATAAGAGAACATGGAAGCTCCTTCATGACCAATATCTATGGAATCCCTCTAGGACCCTCTGAGATACACAACCATTGTTCCCCCTCAGTGTCCGGAGCAGACATCTACAAAGCCTCAGTGGATATGTGAAAATATGGATCCATGCCGGCCTCTGACTGGACTGCAGGATAGGAATCAAATATAGATACTGAACAATCTACAGAGCTGTTGGTCTTTTCTAGAGGGATGTCCAGTGCAGGCTGGACAGCTAATGAATCCAGATGAAACTTCCTGGTCCTCTTCTTACTGAGTAGTAGCATCTTGGGGGTTAACTCATTAACCCTGAGTACTGTCTTACAGCGCCTCTGTGCTTACATCTGAGCAAGCTGTGAAACAGTAGTAATTGTATGTAGTTACAGTTTCCCGAGTCCCTTCCACAAGCGCACCTAACTTTATAGGCGTATTGTAGTTCCACTTTTAAAAAATAAGTTGAAAAAGTACCTGAACTTTTTCAGTTACTTTCTCAACTTACTTTTCATTGTGGAGTTACATAATGTTCACATTTAACTTTTTGTAAAAAATCAGCTGTGTATGCAAGTAATCTTAGTAAGCCGATTGTCTATGCATTGCAAGGAGGAAGAGGTGCCAGCCAGTTGGATTATTCCATGTCAAGCCGCCACATGCATAACACCTCCACCCCCAATCTAAATTTTCTTTGATCTATCCAGATAAATGCAGGGTTCAGCAGTAGCAATTTCCTTTTGTCTTTCTGATATTTGCAGACTTTATTGCTACTGGATCCTGCAATTTATTTGGACAGAACATCCATTTCTGCCTGTTTGCTGGTTTCTGACTCTGCTACAAGAGATACAGCAATGGTCTGACAAGACAGCAGCATAGAAAAAAAAGCAAGCAAAGTACAGCTGCAATGTTGCCCTTTTCCAGAGTAGAGGTGAGTGGTCTAAAGGTCATGCTAGCTCAGGAGAATTGTGCCCGATAATGGTGGCCATGGTGGTGCAGTGTTAGCGTTGCCACCTCACAGCAAGAGGTTCTCCAGTTCGATACTTGGCTGGGGTGCCTTCTGTGCAGTCTGCATGTCCTCCCTGTGGTCACGTGGGTTTCTCCTTGGTGCTCCGGTTTCCTCCCAAAGACATGCTGTAAGGTGGATTGGACACTCTAAATTGGCCCTAAGCATGAGTGAGTGCGTGCATGTGTACTCGACACTGTAAAACTTCACTGCCAATCATGAGCGGACAGGTGATCCGGTGTGGTGACCCCTAACTGGGAAAAGCTGAAAGAAGAAGAAGAATGGCTTTATAATTTTGCTTTTCAGTTGCTGTCCTACATTTGATGTGCAAACTCTGTATCATTAGCAACTTCTCAGTATATAATTATAGTAAAATATTGAAATCTACAATCTTGTCCCTGCTTGGTTAATTTGTATGTAATTTCTATTGAAGTATGTGTGTATGTGAGATTGACATGGGTTGCGAAGATGGATCCCTCTCAACTGTACTTTTTTATCGGAATGCCCACGTTTCTCCTCATGCTTGTGGTCCATTTTCATATCCTTTGTGTGTGTGTGTGTGTGTGTGTGTGTGTGTGTGTGTGTGTGTGTGTGTGTGTGTGTGTGTGTGTGTGTGTGTGAGACATAGAGTGAGGACTGATAGTGATCCCTGGCAGCAGCAGTCTTAAAATCACGAAATCCACTTAAAAGTATTATATTTAGTTTAGAAGCTGAGAGAACTATCCCACATGCGATCTGCCAGTGGTGCAGTAGTGCACTCAGTTCCAGTATCGTATTTGCACTTATAGGTCTAAGGGTCTAAAGGTTGATTTACCTTCTCTCAGCCGCCAGGTGTTGCTAAAATTTCCTAAAACTGCAGTATATGTAATGTCTGAGTCTCTGCTTGTTGATAAAAGAGAGAGAGAAAGAATATATGCTTTTGCATGTTATATGAAATATACTTATTTTGTTATCAGAATGAGAACCTAGCAGTGAACATGGTACTTACTGCCTATGTCATTTATAATCCCATATCTGTTCTTGAAAGGCTAGCTGTCCATGCAGTCTTTAGATCATTGAGTGTGGTTGTTTGACAGAAGCCAGTAGGTTCAGTGCACTGTATAAGCTTTGAAGTGGTGCTTTGCTATAATAGCATTTTTATTCTTGGTTCATAGATTAGTACTAAGCTAACTGCCCTTGCAAGCTATTTTAAGCCTAGCCAATTATCCCTTGTGAGAATCAAACCCTGTACCTTGTGCTTGCAAGGCAAACTCCTTAATCATTAGGCCACCATACATTTATTTATAGTATGATGTAATGCTAAACATTCATTTACCAGTAAATCATCTGCTATATTGATACCATTTTATGACACAAGGATAGGACCTTATTTAGACTATAAGTGGTGTGTTTTATGCAAATAACTGCAATAATTTCATAAGGCTTGAGGGAATCCAGAAGGGTAAAATGAACTGCTGCAGTACCTAGTATGCTTTCTTGTAATCTTTCTTTATATATATATATATATATATATATATATATATATATAGCCTGAATTTCACCACTGCTGTAGAACCTTTTATATTACCTTAACTGCATCCATGAAAAGAGAAGGGTAAGCAAATACTTCTAGAACCTGAACTAGACGACAAAATAAATTAGATCTGCACAGCTTCATTTCATATTTCCTTATAGTACTTTTTTTTTATTAAATATCCTATAATTTCCTATAAATGCTAATGTTATGTTTGGATTGCACCTTAACAGTTTGGCTGTTTGTATTTACTGAAAGTAGCTTTCAGAAGAAATTCCATAACTCCGAATCAAATGCATTTTGGCTACTGTTTTCTGAGGTGTCTGGTCTGTAGTATGCCATACTATGTCTGGGATTATGGGCTGTGGAATGACAACTACCATGTATTAACTAATATAATTTAAAAAAGTCATGGAATAGTAAGGAAAACAGTCTAGGGAGAGAGAGAGAAGGAGAGAGAGGTGTTGAGTATGCAAGCATGATGTTTCAAATTTCTCCCTGATTTTTGGATTGTATTGGAGCATTTCTCCCCGGGCCTCCGCTGAAAACAGGCTCTGTGGAGCCTAGTCGGACTTTCCCGGTCAACAAATGATAAATAAATAAAAATAAAAAATAAAAAATATTCTTCCTTTTCTTTTGTGGCTTAGTTCCTGATTATTGTGAAAAGAAGTTGCAAGCTATAGCCATGAGTTTGCTTTCCATAAATCTTTTAGCAGCGTCTTCCATGTCAAAGCAGCTTTTGTGCAGGCTGGTCATGCAGAATTGCTAGCTATAGGACGACTCTACAGAGATATACTTGGTATTATTAATTAGTCATTACCTAATAAGCAACTTTATATGTATGACACAGGCCACAAGTTAAGACTAAGTGTGATATATGTGGACAGTTTAGACAATGTTTCAAGGAGGAAAGAGAAAAGCAGAACAGTCACTGTAAATCCTTGTGGGTATGCTTATAACCCATTGATTTTGTGTAGATGTTAATTATTTATGTTCCTGGTTGTGACAGAAAAAGTCCTTGAACCAGTTTGTCAGTTCAAGCATATAAATAAATAATGGATGACTGGCTTCAACCTAACTGTGAAGTTGGCAGACATGATACAGTCTGAGACCTGGGTGGCTGAGGTACAGCTTGAAGGTTGGGTAATGACCAGTACCACTTAATGGCCAGAGTGATGGTATTGATGCAGCTTGTAGGATAACTGAGGACCAGCTTGAAAGTCCGGGATTATAACCAAGGTACCTTCTGAGAGTTAGGGTGATGTTACTAATGCAGCCTAATGCTTAAAATGGTGAATGTTGCACACAAAGATTGTTGGGCTGATGGCCTAGAACAGTCACTAGTTGCAGTATTGTTATTGGTTGCAGGACGATGTGAGACCTGGGATGGTGACTGATGCACAGCAAAAGGCTTAGTAATGGCCATCTCGCTAATGCCATCTGTTTTCACAATCTGATACTATTTGCCTCAGAGTGCCTTTCCCATAGTGGTGAGTACTGGGGTTTGGAGTCCACTTTTGTGATGCAGTCAGCTTTTGCAGCTGCTGGTAAAGTCAGTACCTGTCACCCCTGTCAGTGATGGACATAGGTGGAACCCCTGGGACAAATTTGTGGTTTCCCATCCACTCATAAAGGCTGTGCTTGAATAGGGTCATTGAGGTGCTCTGTTTGACGTGTATAGGAAGTCTATTCCAGAGACGGGGCAGCGTCTGGGAGACAAAACTTTCTCTCCAGCAGATTTTGTTGATCTCACATATTTGGGGGTGCAGAGGGCCTTATCTCCTTGCAAAAAAACAAGTTTAAAGAACAGTGATGTTTGATATCTTTGTCATTTTTGGGATCCTGCATTGCAAGTCTTGATAGTTCAATATGTAGCTGTAATTTGGACCTCTCAAAACTCTAGTTGGGTATATGAAAGGGTCTGAGGTATTACCAAGTTGAGTATGCTAAGGAACAAGCTATTTCTGTGTCCAACTATATTTAGGTATCAGAAAAAGGCAATTTCTTGGGCATGTTGCTGCAGTGAAGACATTTACTGTCTGTTTTATTTCTGGATTTATTTGGTTTTCATTAGAACCTTAGGGTTTCTTGGTTTAGGCTCTCTTGGGGAATCATAATGTCTTCATGGTAGTTGATAATGGTTCCAAGCTTGCAATGGTCTCTAATTTTGATCTAACAGAGGATAATGTTCTATTTGACAGTACAAAATTAGTTGCAAGTAGAAGTGTACCACTGTAAAATGAAAATATTATGCATGGTTTGATGGGTTAAGGTGCTGAAAAAAAGGGGGGTATATAGACTGATGCTGTATGACAATAAAGGAGCCTACCTAATGTGATGTAAAAGAGTATTCAGTTGGGCATTTTATTGTCTTGAGTGCTGGCTGTGTTATGTGTAGTAATACAGATTAGCTGCCATTATAGTGGCATGGTGCCACAACATGTTCTGTGTCCCAGTCTATTATTAGAATATTTTAATTAGTAGAAATATGACATAAATAGCATAAGTTAACTTTAGCTCAGGTTTCAGAGATGGTTATGAAATTTTTTTTTTTGTTGTTTTTTTTTATGTATCCAGCTTTCAGGTGTATACTTGAATTAACAAGAAACAAATGAAATGAGATGGAAATGAATATCTAAACTTGTGATTAACAGATGTTACTGAAGGGTAGTTTGGGAAATATTTCATTCAGGTGCTTGTGCATACATGAACATTTTACTGAAGGGGTCGCGTGACTGAATACTTCACTTGTCTTGTGTAAGACTAGATAGGTAGGGTTCTAATCTCACTCCAGCCAACTTGGGGTGTGTGTGCACTCTGCGATGTTCTATAAATATAAATAGGTACTGGTACTATTCTCAATGCATCCAAGCTGGTGTTTGTGTGTGCGTGTATGTGTGTGTGTGTGTGTGTGTGTGTGTGTGTGTGTGTGTGTGTGTGTGTGTGTGTGTGTGTGTGTATAGATGTTATTTAGAACATTTTACAGCAACCTATGGGATCATAGGTTCATAGGTATGTACTAGGCTAATGGCCCTGGGGCCTTTACAAGCCTAGCCATGGGATTACCCTGGCACCATGCCACCTGATGTTAGTTCCCAGTGCCTTTGTCGACTAGAGCTACTGGAGTTATCCCCAGGGTGAATTTTCTATTTCCCATCCACTCATCAAGCTTTCTCTTGAAGAGGGTCAGTGAGGTGCTCTGCTTGACATGTATGGGAAGTATATTCCATAGCATGGGCAATCTCTAGGTTATGAACCTGTCTCTCCAGTATGTTCTGTTGATTGTGGTAATGAGGTTGAGGTCTCTGAAGCATGTGGTGTGGAGGTATTGGGATTTCTTTAGATGCAGCATTTCTAACAGAGGTGTTTCAGACATGGTTGGATGCCTGGCAGTCTACTGGTATTGTTATTGGTCTTTTGTGGGGGGGGGGGTAAAGTTAGCACTGAATCTGTCGGCCTGTATATTGGCAATATCTGTTGGCTCCATGACACTTTTAAGAAATGTCCGTGGTTTCCATGCAAATGTTAGGTCTGACCTTTGTTTGTTCTCTGATCATTGGCATTGGTAAACCAGATATTTTGCAGAATATTCCTGCCTTCTTTATTTCTGTGTACTACTGTAACCAGAGGGATGATTAGGTGGGATAACATGAATTACTACTTTTTGGATTAATTCTTACACGGATCAGCCAGATAAGTTTGACATGTTTGCTTGTCTTATTGCATTTCTGATTATAGTCAATAGTTGCCAGAGTCAGATAAAGGTCATTACTTGCTGACTACTACCAGCCTGGAGGTACCATATAGTTTGGGTATTTTTCTTGGCTTTGTCGGTCATGTGTGGAATTTAGGTGGGATTAAGTCTCAGTAATATCTAAGTGTTATTCTATTTTACAGAATTACTCAGTTCTCCTTGGTGGGCATTCAAAAGACATGCGTAAATGAGCGTGCCTTCGCTGAAGGTTGAACGTCGAGCTGACACCTCGGCATTCGTGAAAATCTACTGCCAATCTTTAGCGGACCGGAGTTCCACTGTGGCGACCCCTAACCGGGAAAAGCCGAAAGACAACAGCAACAACTCAGTTCTCCTTACTGATGATAATCACTCTGCACAAGGTAATATAATGAATGCCTACTCAACAGGTTATGTGCAGCAATTATCACCTGTGTCTGAGCATGCATAGCTTTGTAGGAATGAAATGCAGCTCATTATTTCATTAACAATAAGTGCAGTTACAATGTAGCACTGAGTCATTATCACTTTTCAGGTAAAACTCATCAGCTGTCAGTGTTACTCACATAAGTAGAAGTCGTGGCGATAGTGTAGTGTACTGGCTCACCAGATGCGCAGTAGCAAGCACCGCCCAAAACCCTCCCCCGTTGTTGTACATCAGTTGGAATTATTCAATATTCATCTAGTGTGATTGAATATTTATTGCTTCCGAACTGTAAAATGCTAGAATTTTTTTATATGCTAAACATGAAATGACAGCAGGTTTTAAAAACAGAGAAAGTATGTATGTAATCATATGTAGATCTGTATATTTAGGTTGAATTCATTTATTTGCAGTTGTTAGAGGCCTTACTTATTTTGGTCCAAAATATTGCTTAGTCTGAAATGGTGAATGCAGTGTACTGAACAGACAGCAATGGTTTTGCATTGTTCAGAAATATATTTAGATGTTTATTTGACCATGAGATACTAAAATGCATGGAAAAATACACGATTACAATGAAAAATATGTAGTCTGCTTAACAGACTACTTCTTAACTGTCCCTGATTTTATCTCAAAATTCTGCTCCCAGTTCCTTGTAACATTGGTGATTTGAGTAGAAAAGGTGGAGGGTTATGCTTAACAAGTAATGACAGTAACCAAAGTTGTACAGTTTCACATTCTCTTGTTCTATCAACTACAGTTAATAGTAATGGTATTTTTAAAAAAAGTGTCCCCCATTTGTCCGTGATTTATTTCTGGATTCGTCCATGATTTTGGAAATTAAGATGTTGCTTTCTACGCAGAGCAAAATAAGGCACAGATAGGGAGCAGTAATGCAAGGTAAAATATAACTGTGTTACTTTATAAGTCTCCATGACTGAGAGTTAAATGCAGCAAGTACCCACATCCTCAAGCCCTCGTTCCTCGAAGTTCCACATTGAAAGGATATGAATGGCATGTCAATCATGCCTCATTTCATATGCAACTTTTCACACCAATCACCGGAGACATGCCCACTCCTGCGCAGAACTGAAGGTGAGCCAGTACACTACACTATCACTGAAGTCATTATCACATTGCTAAATGCACAAGCCAGATTTGTTTTTTTCTCTACTTGTAGTCATTGCAAGCCACCCCCCCACACACCAGTTTATTTCTGTCACTTGTACAGTTTCGAGAAATGTAACAAATATACAAGGCAAAATCTGGAAAGTCTGTGAAATTCTCGACAGTTGCAAGGAATTACAGGGATAGATTTTAAATGTTGTGCTTTTTAACTTTGAAAGTTACTAGAATAACAGGATTTCTGCTAGAATGTATTTTCTGAAGGATATGAATGTCTATCTTAATATTTAGTGACTTACATCCTCGGTGGTGTGCCTAAAAAACACAAATTTTATGAGACACTGACCAAAATTATGAAGCTAAACATTGACAGTTAAGACACACACACACAACTTCCTACATTCTCACACATAGCAGCACAATCTCCCTCTACTTCAGACATCAACAAACAACTAGTTTAAATTCCATACGCACACTTACTGTCTCACATAAAGGACGGACACACACACACACACACACACACACACACACACTACACCTTGTAGGGGTCACTTGGGTGACTGTCTCATTTTGGTGATTGTACATACTAGAAACTGTTACAGAAGGGTAATTCATGGAAATGGTTCGTGTTGGTCCTCGTGCATACTGCAACATTTTCACTGAAGGGGTCCCTTGGGCGAATGCTTCAATTCACCAAAGCAATGGACAAAGGCAAAACAGTGCATACTGCCTACCTTTACGTGTCCAAGGCATTTATTATAATACCTGACTTGGTAGGTGAACTCACTGAATTAGGCATAAACCCTTATGTGATCCACTGGATAGTGAGGTGGCTGTCAGATGAGATAGGACACAAGAAGTTCAGATAGGGGGGTCTACCTTCCTAAAAGAGGCCGGTGACTCTCTGCCTATGGATAAGTGCTCCACCATGGGTAACATACAAGTACACAACTAAATACATTAGGGTGAAATGTCCCACTTGGTGTATATAATGATTTAATAATTGACTATGGTGTAAATATTTTTGTTACTTTAACTGTTTTATTTAATTTGGCATTTGTTAAACATTATTGTCTGGTGCATGTACAAACATTAGCTCATTGATGAAAGCACATGTCAGACTTTGTTTTCTGTCAATGTGCAGTCCTGCAAAATTTACTCCCAGTTCCTTTCCTTCAATTTATCTGTATTTTCACAAGTAAGATACAGATGCAAGTGTCCATTCTAGTAATGTGGTTCATATCTTTGTGAATTAATGTAACTGAACTGCATATGATGAAACAGTTTAATGTCTCAAACAATCACTACATAGTGCCTGTTGTGTTGCTTTGCAGCTGCCTCTGTGCAAGTGAGTAACATTATATTGTTCTATACCATTGTGTTTTTCAGCTTTGCATTCACCCTTAAGACATCACATCCCTCAGTGAAGATGCCATCTGCTAAGAAGTCAACCAACATTTACTTGGGTGAGGATACTGATTCTGACAATAATACCAGTGGGTCTGAAATGGAATTGGACCTTGAATCACAATGTAAAGCAAACCAGAGTAAAGATGATGATTATGACGCAGATTATGCTATTCCACTGGCACATTTGTGTGAGAAGGCCATTACCGCTGATAAAGATGATGCCCCTGTCCCAGGCATTCCTGACAGACCCCTACGCTCTGCCACCCCCGACCTCACCACTATTAATGAAACTGACCATGACAGTGAGGATGATGTGCCACTTGCCCAGCTAAGGAATGATGGCACACACAATAGTGGTCATCAATTTGAATCCAATTTTGACACATAGGATGACTTGCCTCTAGCTGTGTTAAGGAAAGGGCATGGACTAACTGACAGACCATTGGAGTCCTTCACAGTCCAAGCCTGGTCAAGTGCTGACAAGGAAGTGGATATGCCTCCTACTGTACATGAGTTCAGGAGTAGTCCACAGCAGGTTGATTGGGATAGAGGAAGTCCACTGGACCTCAGTTGATGTAACACCTTTTCAAGCAAGGATCTGACTGTGCACAGCATTGAATGTCTGCGGGTACTCCACGCAGAAGTGTATGCAAACCAGTGGGTAATGAAACTGATCATAGCGCAAAATCTGTCAAACATACTCAAGTTTTGATCCAAAGTGTGCAAGGCTACCCAAACAGTTATGGCGAGCTGCCCATCAGGTAACATCAAGTGGGAGAAACACCTAAAACCAGTTTACATTGATGACTTTGTGTGTCCGGTTGGCCCAGTAACTGACCTGGACTCAGACAGCACAGAGATGGACTTCCTCAATTTGATGTTCCCAGAGGAACTGTACTCACTTATTGCCAATGAAACTAACTGCTATGCTGCACAGAAGCAGGCTGCAGCAGGCAAGGTTGATAAGTGGTGGAGTCCTGTTTGTCCTGGAGACATACGCACATTTCTTGGTGTCAGAATATACATGTCCATTGCACATATTCCAGAATACAGGCAGTACTGGGAAACACACCATGGGTATGGTCATTTTTCAACAGCTGAGTACATGACCAGAGAGTGGTTTGAAAAAATTCAGCAGTATTTCCATTGCCATGACAAATGCCTCAGACTGCCACAGGGCTCTGTGGGTCATGACAAGCTACATCATGTGTGGCCCATACTAGATGCTGTACTTCATGCATGTAGGACACAGTATAATTTGCATCATGAGGTGGCAGTAGATGAAGCTATGGTTGGCTTCCGTGGATGTTTAACATTCAGACAGTTTATGCCTGGCAAGCCAGAGAGGTATGCCATTAAGGTATGGGTGCTGGCTGACTCACACAATGGGATGTTGTTGTGTCTTTCGGCTTATCCCTGTTAGGGGTCACCACAGCGGAACTCCGGTCTGCTAATGATTGGTAGTTGATTTTTACATGCCGAGTTACCAGCCCTGACGCACAACCTTCAATGAAGGCACGCCCATTCATGCATGCCTACACACAGAAAACGCTCTAGCTGAGAATCGAACGCGACGTCTTGCTGTGAGGTGACAACGCTACCGCAGCACCACTACCGCGGATACTGACTCACACAATGGGTATGTGTGTAAATTCCAGGTATACACTGGAAAGGCAGCCCAAACCACCAAATTGTGGTAGACCTAACGCGGGAGCTGTCTGGAAAGAAGCATCACATTTACTTTGACAGCTTCTTCACCTCTGTCCCTCTGGCACAGCGAATGCTGCAAGATGGTCTGTACTGCTGTGGAACCATGTGCACCAATAGTTCAGGATGACCTGTAACATTCAACAGACAAGTCATTGGTAAAGAACCTTGAGGGTTCTACAAGCAGTTGCAGAGTGACCACTGCTTGCAACTGAATGGAAGGATAGCAACCCACTATTTTTGCTGTTAACTAATAGTAACCCAATCCTGGCAGTCTCCAGCACATGCAGGAGACAGCACGATGGAACAAAGGCTTCAGTACCATGTCCACCAGTTGTAAACATGTACAGCACATACATGAATGGGGTGGACCGAGCCGATCATCTCAGGATGCAGCATCCAACTGCACGAAAGGCACGAAAATTGTGGCTGTACCTGTTCTGGTTCCTATGGGATGTGGCCATAGTGAATGCTTACATTTTATTCCGTGAGAATAACAGCCACCAGCAGCTGTCACATTCCGGATGTGTTATTTCAGCAATACAGTTACAGTTTAGAAGAAACTTAGGCATGCACCTCCTGGCCACCTACAAGAAAAGGAAAAGATGCATTGAGATTACTGTCCCAGAGTCCATGAGCTGATATGAACAGGGCTCACACTTCCCAGTGAAATGGCAGAAGTCAAGATGCAAACAGTGTGCCACCAAGGGTAAACATGCTGAACCATCATGGGGATGCCCGACCTGAAAGATTAACCTGTGTGTTGAATGCTTTGGTGAGTACCATGACCATAAGGGTCTAGCAGATTGCTGACAGCAGTATATACACTGTACAACATAAAGTTGTGCCTAGGCTGCTGGGTGCAGCAGTTTGTGTCATACCCAACCACCATGGATCTTATGATCGACTTGGATGGCAGTTGGGAACTTGGTCTTGGTCTTTTCACATGTTGTCTTGGTTTCACTCTCCACTCAGTCCCCCTCCCATCTGGTGTAGTAAATGTATGTGGGTCAGGTCCAGAGGCTTTACATTAGTTCCCTCCTTTCACTCTTTATGGCCATTGCTGAAAGGACACGTAAATGGGAAATGCAGAGCTAAGGCAGAGTGCTGTCACTGCATGCAATTGGGAACCATTGCTGCTACAGCAGTCTGAGTGGGCAGCCACCACAGGTATGGGAAACTTCAGA
Organism: Protopterus annectens; assembly: GCF_019279795.1. NCBI lineage: Eukaryota > Metazoa > Chordata > Ceratodontiformes > Protopteridae > Protopterus > Protopterus annectens. The sequence goes on from NC_056726.1 coordinate 951,377,821, forward strand.
TGCCCAGCAGCTGAAGCTCCCTGCATGTCCTCACCATATTAGTGTGGTGGCAGTCTTTACCCTGCTTTTTCTCTTTACATGCACCCTGCCTGTAGCCCCTTGTCACTTTCTACCCATGCAGTATTTCAGCTAAGGTAAGAATGCATCTTCTGATGGTGTGTGCATCAGCGGGTGGCACACCTAGACACCATGACTGTTAGGATCATCCTGGATGGCATTGGGAAACTTGGAGACTATTCAGCTCAGTCCCACTGGGCTGCTTTCCTGGATATACATGGTTTCAAGGGTGCCACACTGATGCATTCGGTCCCACCCCGAAAGGCCACCTGCAAAAGGAAAGAGTGTTGGTAAGTCTTCTTCTTTTGTGATGTGCCCTTTCACTCCCCCTCCACTCTGGTACAGTAACTGTATGTAGGTCAGACAAGGAAATATTACATGACTTCCGTCCATTGATCCCTTATGTCCATTGCTGGATGGGCACATGTAAAGAGTAAAAGCAGAGGTAAGGCAGACTGCTGACACAGAAGAAGGTTGTGAGACAGTAGTGGTATCAGCAGTCTGAGTGGGTATCTAGCACAGGTATCGGATGCATCAGATGCTCTCAAGTGCCACTGAAGTCCCATGCCTGTCCTTTACATGTGCCCTTTCTGTGCCCCTTGTCAGTTACTGGGCAAGCCTTTATGCACCAAGGCCAGGAAAGTTCTTCTTCAGAGATTTGTGCCAGTTGCTTTTGTGTTGGTGGGTACATAAAGAGGGGGCATACCCAGCCACCATGGATCTTATGATCCACCTGGACTGCAGTTGGGAATTTGGAGACTCTTCAGCTCAGTCCCATAGTGCTGCTGTCCTAGATAAGCATGGCCTCAGGGGTGCCACTGTGATGCAGTGTTTCCCACTGGGAAAGGACACATGCAAAAAAAGAAAGTCTGGGTCAGTCTTGGTCTTTTCACATGTTGTCTTGGTTTCGCTGTCCACTCAGTCCCCCTCCCTTCTGGTGCAGTAAATGTATGTAGGTCAGGGCAAGGGGGTTTACATTAGCTCCCCCCATTTCACTCCTTATGGCCATTGCCGAAAGGACACATGTAAATGGAAAAGGCAGAGGTAAGGCAGACTGCTGGCATTGCATGCAATCCAGGATTCATTGCTGCTACAAGCAATCTGAGTGGGTATGAGACACTCCAGATGCCCACAAGCTGAAGCCCCATGTCTTCCTTGGCATATTAGTGGAGTGGCAGTCATTACCCTGCTTGTTCTGTTTACATGTGTCCTCTCTGTGCCCCCTTGTCAGTTAACAACTAAGCCCTTATGCACCAAGGCCAGGAAGGTTCCTCTTCAGACTTTTGTGCCAACTGCTGTTGTGTTGGTGGATGCATCACGGGGGGCATACCCAGCCACCATGGATCTTATGATCCACCTGTATTGCAGTTGGAAACTTGGAGACTCTTCAGTTCAGTCCCATAGTGCTGCTGTCCAAGATAGGCATGGCCTCGGGGGTGCCACTGTAATGCAATGTTTCCCTCCAGGAAAGGACACATGCAAAAAGACAAAGCCGGGGTCAGTCTTGGTCTTTTCACATGTCTTGGTGTAGCTCTCCACTCAGTCTCCCTCCCTACAGGTGTAGTAAATGTATATAGGTCATGGCAAGAGAGTTTACATTAGCTCCCCCATTTCACTCCTTATGGCCAGTGCTGAAAGGACACATGTAAATGGAAAAGTCAGAGGTAAGGCAGACTGCTGGCATTGCATGCAATTGGGAGTCATTGCTGCTACAAACAGTCTAAGTGGGTAGCCAGCACTGGCATGGAACACTTCAGACACCCACGAACTGAAACCCCATGCCTGTCCTCGGCATATTAGTGGAGTAGTGGTCCTTACCCTGCTTTTTCCATTTACATGTGCCCTCTCTGTGCTCCCTTATCAGTCATTGTGTGTAATTTGTTTTCATGGGTGGTAGGTATGTACCTCTGCAGTGTCAGCACCACTTATCTACCTTATGAAAAGAATAAGGCCCCTGTCGATAGGAGTGAAGATTTGGATGGTCTAATCAGGTAATGCATATGATATACATATAAATATATATATATATATATATATATATATATATATATATATATATATATATATATATATATATATGCAGACTTCCAATACATCTGTCAAACATCAGTAGTAATTTGTTTACATTTTCTTTCCTGTACAGGTTCTTCCTCCTTCTGACACTGACATGGCTTCATGAGCAGGAGAATGACAAGTGAGATTGTGGGTATGTGGCCATTCCTACATTCACTGGGCTGCCAGCCATGCCTCCATAACTGAACACCACTACAACTTGAGCTTCCCACATCCAGTGTGAAGGTATATTGGATTGCAAGAAGAATTTTTCATTGGAGCGGAGTACTGCAGTTGTTGGAAGAGAAGTTTTCCATCTACCCTTAGCCCGACATCCTTGTGCTGCACATTGGAGGGAATGATGTCATCAGTCAACCACTCGGAAGGCTACAGTTTAAAATCAGAGTAATTTTTGAACACCTGCAGTCGTAGTGGCCACATTGTCATTTTGTGTGGTCTGACATAATTCCTCGCCAGATATGGAAAACAGCAAACAGTCAACAGGCAGTGCACAAGGCCAGATGCTTACAGAATGAGTTCATGCACGGCTTGATGCACAGGGTCGGTGGATCTACAATCTGCCATGACAGCATCACCGCAGAAGATGTTCACCTGTTCAGAAGGGATGGTGTTCAACTAACTGAGGAGGACATTACGTTGTTCTTGACTGACCACCACAATGACCTGAGGAGAGCTATGCAGGATTGGTAACATGCAGCTTGTGAGCAGAATGGCAAACACCCATGACCAAGTAGGACCAGTATGGTAAGTAAAACTCTATTATGTACTCCAAATCAGACTTCAGACCAGTGACAAGTGAAGTACCACAGTGTTCCAGTCCTGGGTCCTCTCCTGTTTGGTATCTACTTCTCTGAAGTACAGGCTAAGACAGAAGGTCTTTGGCTAACTAAATTCACAGATGACTGCAAACTAGGAGCCATAATCAAAACTCCTAATGATGTGGACATCCTACAAAAGGGCCTCACTCAGACAGATGCCTTGTGTCAAAGCCATGATCTCAAGCTCAATGCCAAAAAGTGCATTGTCATCCCCTTTGGTAAAAACTTTGTACCCATGAACTACCACATAGGTGATTGTCTACTTAACAATGAAAGTGTGAAAAGAGACATTGGGACACAGGTGGACAGTAGTCTCTCCTTTGATCATCACATCACCACAGTGGTCAGGAAATCTTTCTACGTGGCACACCTCATCACAAAAGATTTCTCATCCAGAAAAATAGAGGTCATTGTTCCCCTCTACTCATCACTCATTAGACCCATTATAGAGTACAACACCCCTTTTGGTATGTACCTCACAAGACATCTACAACAACTGGAAAGGCCGCAAAAATACCTCACAAAGAGGATTACTGGCCTCAAACAGATGCCTTACGCAGACCAACTAAAAAAACTCCAGCTTTATTCCGTCGCATATCGCTTAGTCAGAGGTGATCTCTGCCTAACATACAAAGCTATGTCAAACCCAGAGATGTTGGACATGCCCCACTTAAAGAAATCCCAATCCCTCCAAGCTACACACCCTAGAGACCTAAACCTTGTCACCACAATAAACAGAACATGCTGGAGGGATAGATTCCTGTCCCAGAGACTTCCCATACTCTGGAACAGACTACCTATCTATGTCAAACAGAGATCCTCATTAGCACTCTTCAAGAACAATCTTGATGATTGGATGGGTAAAAGGAAATTCACCCTGGGGATCACTTCTGTGGTTCTGCTTGACAGGGGCACAGGAAAATAATAATTTTCTTGGGTGGTTAAAGCCAGGGTACCTTTTTGGCTAGGCTTGTATAGGCCCTAGGGTCAATAGCCTAGCACCTACCTATGAACCTATGAACTTAGGAATTGTGTTATGTAAAATATATTTTTCTGAGTTTGGCAAATAACTGTGGTAAGGAGCTGATGGAGATGCTGAAAAAGAACTGTTTTGGGAGAGTACTACCACGTAGAATCGAATATGTCAGTAACTATCCTGCAATACTTCTTTTTTATTCTTCTTTTATCAGGCATGTGTAGAGTTTAGATGACAGGAAGGGCTTAGTAATACAGAACTTGATCCCTTAGGTCCATTGCTGAATGGACACATGTAAAGAGAAAAGGCATAGGTAAGGCACACTGCTGATACTGAAGGAGGTTGTAAGACTGTAGTGGTATCAGTTGTCTGAGTGGGTAGCCAGCACAGGTATTGGACAGATCAGATGGCCTTGCATGCCACTGAAGTCCCATGCCTGTCCTGGGTTCATTAGTGGAGTGGTGGTCCTTACCTTGCTTTTTCTCTTTACATGTACCCTTTTAGCAGTATGTTGGCTACATCAGGAATGTGTATATTTACAATGATATCTGTATGCATGGTAAAACAACTGGGTCTGAATGCTGTACACAGGTACAGATATCAGTTTGTTTAGGATTTAAGTTATGGAAATTATGATTTTTTTCATATTTTGTAAATAACTTTGCAATAATGAATATGATAAGTAATACCTCATTTTGAAGACAGTATTGATAGTTGCAACATGGTAAAAGAACTGTGCCTGTATGTTGTACACATGTACAGATATCAAAGTTTGTTTCGGACTTAGGTTATGGAAATTATGATTTTTTTTCATATTTCATTACACAACTTTGCATGGGAGCATCTGAATATGCTAATACGTCATTTTGAAGACAGTATTAATAGTTACAACATGGTAAAAGAACTGTGTCTGTATGTTGTACACATGTACAGATATCAAAGTTTGTTTAGGACTTAGGTTATGGAAATTATGATTTCTTTAATATTTTGGTAAATAATTTTGCAATCGATCATATCAGTGTGCAAAGTAATACCTCAATTTGAAGACAGTGTTACTCCTTACAACATGGTAAAAAACTGTGTCTGTGCACTGTACACATGTCCATATATCACAGTTTGTTTAGTCTTGTAGGATTATTTTATTTATTTATTTAGTTTATTTTATTTATTTTACATTTGTTGACCAGGATTGTCCGACTGAGCTGAAGAGTCCTTTTTCAGCGGAGGCCCGGGGAGAAAAGCTCCAACATATTATATAATTTTCATTATAAATTAACATTAAACAGCAATGTTACAGGATTATTACAAGGCATTAGGTAGCAATACAATGTTATACGGTGTCAATAATCAGGAGTATAGCATAACTATTTCAAGATGTACAAAAAGAAATATGTCATTAAGATGAGTATAGTTTTTAGGGTAAGTAGTTACAAAAACCCAGTTTTATCATAATGTAGTTGCATGAAGCCAAGACAATTACAATAGAATGTTTCTCTGAGGCAATTTGCTTAAGAGAGTTTAGAAGACAGTAGAAAGAGTAGTCAAAGGAAGATTAGAGAGAGCTAGTAAGAAGAGTGAGTTAAGGGCAGAAAGATTAAGGTATGAGAAGTAGGGGATGTTTAAGGAGGGAGAGTGCAGTGGCTGGACCAGTGACTTTTAAAGTGCTCTTTGGTGGCTGTCTTAAATTGTTTAGGATGTGTAAGGGTCCTGATTTCTAGTGGGAGCCTATTCCAGGAAATAGTGGGGTGATAGCTGTACATGTTCCAATACTTCTCATTATTATGCCCATATCTTTGCAAGGGAGCATGGTGATAACACAAATGATGCATCATTTTGAAACTGATGTTGAGACACATGACTTCTACACTGACATGTAGCCTCTGTCTGTTACAGGTGATGAGATATTATGCTTTGTTTATTTATCAATTATGAGAAATATTATATTAATCATATTTCAGTGAATTTCTCTGTAAAGGAGCATCACACATTAACGGTTAAGGTATCATTTTAAAGCTGACATTCATACAAACAAATTAAATACAAATTGTATGGTTCTACATGGTACATTGTTCAAGATATTGTGCTTTGTTTTTCCAAAAAGGTAAAATATATGCACAATATCAGCATTCCTTGCCAAATATTTAATAATGACTTTGATATGCACTATCAGCGTTTACACTGTTGGAAAGGTCAGTGTCTCCTGAACAACTTTCACATTTACATTTTTAGTGTAGCTCTTAGAGTTAAAGAGTTATAAACATTTGTTTTCTGTATGGTATTATAAATAGATTTTCTGAAAATGAGCTCAGGCAGCACTGTTGTTCCTATGGTGGAATTAAGCAGGCAACTTTTTCTGAGCTGCTCCGGAGTGAATGAGTTAAAGGATTCTGCTATGGTACCCTGGGCTAACTGTTTACACTGTTGGTTTTCGAGATAAATGGCCAGGAAAGACAAGCAGCTACTGAGTGTCTTAGGCATAAAGGCCTTACAGATACTACAAGAGGTATGGTTGTGGGAAGCACCCAAACAAAAAAAGATGCTGTTCATAATGATCTTTATGTAGAATCCACCTCCTATCATTTTCCCTTCTTGGATGACATGAAAAATAAAAAAAAAAAAACAACCCCAATGGGGCACATATCTAGTTAGGCTAAATATTCAATACAGCAACAAGGTGTTCAGACCAACTAGCAGTAATGGAGTTTGAGCTGGTGGCAAAGACATTCCAGGTAGTTGTGTCCATATGTCCCTTTTATTCCTTAGGTTCTGTGTGGGGAGAATAAATGTGATGTACGGCGCATACAAAATCATTTGGTTTTTGTATACTAGCCAAGTGTCAAGCTGCCCTGTGCAGAAGATCCCTTCTGTTTAGGATAATGCAATAGGGATATAGAATGACATCATTTGTTGCTAAAGGAAAACTTTCCTTTATATTCGGTTTATCTTCTTTACTTTTTCCACTTAAAACTTATTAGATTAAGCCAAGGGTCTTAATACAGACGTTCACCTATGGAAAAGTAAGAGAAAACATCACTTCTACATATCTGTGTACTTTTGCATCCCATCCCTCTCCCCAACAACCCAAGATTACAGCCTATTAACTTAAACATGCTTTTGTCTAACCTCTTATCTCTTTTTATATTGTAATTTCTACATTTCTTAATAATAAAATGCAAATGTCACTTATTGAACAACAACTGAATCTACTATTATTCTTGGCCTTCTGCTGACCTGGCCTGTGAAATGCTCTTTCACAATGCTAAATGAGCAGTGTATGACATATTTGAATAAATATGATGCTTATGTATGTTTTCATAGTTTGTTGCTAAAAAAGTACAAATATCTGCAAAGCAGTGGTAATCAAACATAAGTTATCTGTAAGAATTTTTCCATCATTATATAATATTTAAATTGATGCCAGGAAGTACCATCAACTCTTTCTTGGTCAAATTATTAACAGAAATCTTAGTATGGCATATATTCTTTAACTACCATAAAAAATAAAAATCAAATTTTCTCAGTTATCAGACATCTCATTTAGGTCAGATGCCATTCCTGTCCCACCTACTGACAGCCTGTGAGAAGCTGTTTCCCAGGGTTTGTTTATTTGCACTGGGAAAGTCCAGCTGGGCATGCAGCACCTTGTCAGCTGAGGTCTGGGGAGAAGAGCTCAGATAAATACAAAGAAGATTAAGTTATACAAAACGTTTCAAAGTAAACATGTTATATGGTATACAAATATATATTCAGAATCGCTTTAGGAGATGGCATAAAATTATGTTTCTTATAGTCTACAAAGAGAAAATATTATTACAAAGTAAATTATGAAATCATAGAAACAATCCAACATTAAAATCTATAGACAGTTGTAGACAACAGTTTCCAGTTTAACCACCGTGAACATATGAAACCAATGTCGGGCAACAATATTTTGTAACTAAGCTAATTATAAAGGGCATGGAGATCATGCAATCACTTCATATCCCACTGATCTGCCCAATTATTCAACACAATCTGAAGCAGTACAACAGTTCCTCACAAGACTCTAACATTACATCCTATCAAGAAAGCCTACAGGGATTAGCATTTTATCACTCTTAGAGATGGCATATGCCTGGTGTATAACTCAATAAATCATTTAGTTCTATTACAAAATCTTTGAAACATAGTTTGATTAATATATAAAAAGCACCTGGTCGAGTGACGGATGGTCGAAACCAGGTTTTCCAAGAGGCTAAGCATTGAACTTTACTGTACTGAACCCTGAATATTGACATCTGGATGACACATGCAGGTTCATAGGTTCATACTAGGCTATCTGCCCTAGGGCATTTATAAGCTTAGCCAGAGTGTGTATGGCTTTCGCCACCCATTTTAAATTAATTTTGCTATGCCCTTTTTCAAGGTTAGTATACTGCGCTTCTGTCTAACAGTGACACAGAAGTGATACCCAGGGTAAACCTACGATCTCCCATCCACTCATCAAGATTCCTCTTGAAGAGAGTCAATGAGGGACTCTGCCTAACCTGGACTGGGATTTTATTCCAGAGTGAAGGGAGCCTCTGGGTTATGAATCTGTCCCTTCAGCATGTCCTATTTATTTCAGTGCTGAGGTTTAAGTCCCTCGAGCGCGTAGCTCGATGGGATTTGGATTTTCTGAGGTGCAGCATGTCCATTAATTCCGGGTTGGACATGGCTTTATAAGTCAGGCACAGATCGCCTCTGAGCAGGCGGTATGCCACTGAGTAGATCTGGAGTTTCTTTAACCGGGCAGCATACGGCATCTGTTTGAGCCCCTTGATCCTCTTGGTGAGGTACTTTTGGGGTCTTTCCAGTTGTTGCAGGTGTCTGGTAAGGTACATCCCAAAAGGGGCATTGTACTCAATTATGGGCCTGATGAGGGATGAGTAAAGAGGCACGATGACCTCCCCTGATCTAGATGTGAATCCCTTCATGATTAGGTGGGCTATATAAAATGTTTTTCTAACCACTTTGGCCACGTGGTTGTCAAATGAGAGATTGCTATCAACTTGGGTCCCCAGGTCCCCAATTACTTCTTCTGTACTTAATGGATTACCACCTATGTGGTACACAGTCCACATTTCCTAGTGCATATACCCTGTCTACAAGATATACAACAAAAATTGTGAAGCTCTCCCCTTTAAAAAGTACAGTTGTGTTCACTTACCACAAATGTTGATGTTGAGTGTATTCACTACTGCAGTCATCACATTTGGGTTATTTGCTTGCAGTAGCCCTCAGTCGGCCTGTTTATCAAAGTCTTGGGTCCTGTTGGTTGCGGTCTCATCTTCCGTGACGTCAGGTAGTCAGGGATATAAAGCATGCAGTCGCGCATAGTAAAGGAGAGTAGAGGTATAGCCAAAAGAAGTCAGGGGGCTGGATGGAGGGTAACCAGGACTATAACAGTGAATACACAAGAACACCTACATTTATGGTAAGTGTACACAACTGTACTATGTTCTTCGTATTTCACTGTTGCAGTCATCACATTTGGGTAGAATCCCAAAGCTAAGGATGGGAGGAGGAATTTAGATAGCATTAGGACCAGCTATAAGGCCCTGGAAGACTGCAGTGGCAAAGCCAGCTCTGGATTTAGAGAAAATTGGTAGATGGTAATGTTTGGTGAAAGTATGCACAGAACTCCAGGTAGCAGCTTCTAGGATGTCCCTGGTAGGGACACCTCTGAGAAAGGCTTTAGAGGTAGATGCAGCCCTGGTTGAATGGGGTCTAATCCCCTGTGGGATAGGTTTTCCATGGTGCTTATATCAGAAATGAATGCAATGACCTATCCATTTAGAAATGGTTTGCTTTGAAATAGCCTTCCCCTCTGCCCCTGCAGCAAATGCCACCAGCAGTTGTGCAGATTTCCTTTGAAGTTTAGTCCTGTCCAAGTAAAATCTAAGTTGTCTGTGCACATCTAAGGAGTGCAGTATCCGTTCCACTTTGTTCTGTGGATTAGAAAAGAAGGTTGGCAAATGAATGGACTGATTAAGAGCCACACTGGATACCATCTTGGGCATGAAGGAGTGATTGGTCCTGAGGGACACCCTGTCCGCATGAAAGAGAATGAAAGGCTCCACTGCCATAAGGGCCTGTAATTCAGATACCCTTCTTGCTGAAGTGATTGCTAAAAGGAAGGCTGTTTTCCAATAAAGGAATTTTAACTCTGCACTTGCAGCTGGCTCAAAAGGAGGAACAGTGAGTTTTGCCAATACAAAGTTAAGGTCCCAGGCTGGAGCTGGGGCTCGCCTGGGTGGTCTTAAGTTTTTGGCCCCTTTGAGGAACTGCTTGAGCAGTGGATGAGAGAAGAGGGGTGGTTCTGTGTTGTAATGAGCTGAAATGGCTGAGGCATTAATTTTGATGAAGGAAAAAGAAAGGCCCTTGTGAAGTATCTCAGTTAAGTACTGAAGAATCTGAGGTAAATTGGGTGCTGCTGTGCCCATCCCTTGAGTTTGGTTCCAGGCACAGAATCTTTTCCATTTTTCAGCATAAGATTTTCTAGTACTAGGCCTCCTTGCCTCCAAAATGGCATCCAAACACTTGTTTACTGAGAGATGGCAACAGAGAGATTAGGTAATTAGCCAGGCTGCCAGGTTCAGGGTTTGAAGCTGAGAGTGCAGAATCTGGCTCTCCTGCTGTGACAGCAGAGTAGGAATCTGAGGCAGGTGCCATGAGCAGTGAACTGCGCAAGAGGGGGTAACAGTGTTGGAGTGGCCAATCTAGTGCAATCAGTATTGTCCTTGGTTGTCAACTTAGACTTTTCCAGCTCTTAAAGTAACATAATACTACACTTGGAGAAAAATCACTATAACCAAATCATCTAATACTGTACGTAACTCTCTACATTCAAATAGCACAGCTGAGCTATGGAACTGCATCCTACTACAAGTGAATTCCATTCAGAATGTAAACTCATTTTAACAACAAAACTTGACTTACCAAATTAATGGATCTGCTCCTGCATATCTCCAGGATAAATAGCACTGTAATCTGCAGCTTGCCATATTGTCAAACATTTCTTTTCACTCTGAATCCTACTCACTCAGAATCCTACGCCTCACAACTAGTCCTCACCAATACCCGAGCAGTTTTACTAGCATCTCCCAAACATATGCAGAGTTTTGTGAAACAGCTAACCCCCCGACCTCTATACCACCAATATAAACTTTATGATAGCCCTAAACAATTTTCTCTGAACCTGCTTAGCACCTCACCCTCAACACTTTCTGCCCTGTTGGGTTTCGTCCCTCACTATCATTTCTTTGTATGTCTAAATCACTAACCACAAGACCTATTATCTCTTTGATATACCTCTTCAAATGTTCAACATCTACTAAATGCAGAATTATACAACAACCCCCCCATTAATATTCCAAAACGTGCACGCTGATTGGTCAGCGTGCACATTGTAAATCAGTTATAGTAATGGAAAAAGGTCCAGTCGCCCGGACTTTTTTTTTTTTTTTTACAGCAACGGAGAACACAAGATCTCCGTTGCCTTTTACAACCTGTCTCGCTATGTTAAACCCATTTAACACAGCGAGACACTTTAAAAGGCAACGGAGATCTTGCTTTCTCCGTTGCTTTTTTCAAAACTGCCTCGCTATGTTAAACCGGTTCAACCCAGCGAAACAGCTTTAAAAAAAAAAGGCAACTGAGATTCTCTGCTGCTTTTTTTTTTAAAGCTGTCTCGCCATGTCAAACCCGTCCAACATAGCGAGACAGGTTGTAAAATGCAAGGGAGATCTTGCTTTCAGAGTTGCTTCTGCCCACAGCTCTGATGTACTGCGTAAATATACGCATGCACAGTACATCAGAACCGCCGCCGAACACCAGACAGCTGCGGAAGGGCAGCAAGGAGGCACCACACAATGCCATTATTCAAGAAAAGTAACCACCCCTTTTCTTAAATAATGTCACTGTATAATATAGTAATAACCCACGCCTGGGTGTGGGCAATGCTGGATCCACCCACGGTTGGCGTGGCCTGGTCCCGAGGGCGAAGCCCGAGGGACCAAACAAAGACAACCATGGGCAAATCCAGCACCACCCACACCCAGAAGTGGGCCACCGCCACTATACAATGAGATTATTTAAGAAAAGAAACAATTACTTTTCCCAAATAATGGCACCGCACAATGCCTCCTTGCTGCCCCTCCGCAGCCGTCCAGCGCTCAGCGGCAGCTCCGATGCACTGCGCATGCCTACGCAGCACATCAGAGCTACAACAGGCATATTGTCAAAATGGTGAATATCGAACTCTCAACATTACCATGGTTCAGGATGAGAGCTGAAAAATGTTTTAATTTTCACTATTCCAGTTCAACGATTTGATGACTCGACTGGGTGCATTTCCAGGTTTTGATAGTAAACCATAATATATATATATATATATATATATATATATATATATATATATATATATGGGTCTACTTCTCTTGTTTGAAAGCATAGTTTACTGAATGAGATAGCTGACTCCACTTTAGTGAAAGTGCATTTAAACAAAAACACGTTTTTGTGAAGAACACTTCAGCAAAGAATGGTTGGTGGTTCCGAGATTTTATGGTAGTGCAGGTTTGTTGATTTATAACTGGAGTATGGGAGGAGAACCCTTACTGTTGAACTTGTTATAGATCACAGTACAGTGGGGATAAGGAAACATACCCTTTCCCCCACTGTAGTGTGATTTCAGAGTTAATAAGTAGCGGGGGTTTGGGGGGGGTGCAAGGGGGCTTGCCCTCCTGCAGAAATGTGTTTGCTGCATTTGTTTTTTTGATTTTGTATTTCACTGTAGTTTGACTGGCCTTATACTTACAGCACCAGTATTTTCATGTTTTTGCCAACTTCTCTAAGTAAAATATGTAGCCTATTATTATCAACAGTTGTCGTCCTCTCTGCGACTTGTGATATACCTTTCCGAGAACTCCAGGCTCGCAGCATACCACATTCACCATGGCAACTTAGGGTACATAGTACAGAGAAGTTCAAAGGTTATAGTCATTTAAAGGCACAGTTGCATACCTATACGTTGGAATGAGTTTTGTATAAATAAGTGTCGGTTAACTGGTGCTTCCGTAAAGTGCATGTTTGGCAAAGTGGAGTCGGCAAACTACTATTTGTTTTCAATGGAAAGAAGTAGACTCATATATATATATATATATATATATATATATATATATATATATATATATATATATATATATATATATATATGTGTGTGTGTGTTTGTTTGTGTGTGTGTGTGTGTGTGTGTGTGTGTGTGTGTGTGTGTGTGTGTGTGTGTGTGTGTGTGTGTGTGTGTGTGTGTGTGTGTGCATGTTGTAAAATCAACATCTTAGACAGCAAGTGATCAAATAACTGGTTGATCCCTAGAAAAACAAAACTGAACATATCTTTTGAAGAGGGCAAGCCACACCCTGCACCCCACATCCTCTGCTAATTATATTTACCAACTCTGAGCTTGCAGTACAGTAGAGAAAGGGTACATTCACTAATCCCCCTACACCACAATCTCACACAGAAAAATGCCAGTACATGAGCTCAACTGATTTTCCAGCAGCTGGACTGGTGATTTTTTTTTCTCTTTGATAATTGGAGCTCTCAACTAATTGTCAGCAAACCATATATCACACACACACACACACACACACACACACACACACACACACACACACACACACACACACACACACACACAGGAGTGGCCTTAGGTCAACTGGTGCCCTATGCAAATGGGCTCCATGGCGCCCCTACCACACCACCCAGTGCCCCCATCCTGGTCTACCTGCACCAAATAAATACTGGAAAAGTGCCCCTACTAGAGCGGCGCCCTAGGCGGCCATCTAGTTGGCCTATGCCTAAGGCCGGCTAAGCACACACACACTGTATAGTGTACTAACTGACTTATCCTCACAGATGATGAATTTATTCTCAACTCCATCTGTGAGAGATGTCAATAATTAATCTGGGGCCTCATAAACCTGCCTGGTTAGCTTCATAGAAATCCACCACAGTCCTCCATTAATCATTTCAAAATGTCTTACCCTGAGGCTGTAAAAAATTACTCCCAAAGTCTGCTAAAAATAAGAATATTAAATCTCAGCCAAAATCAGGGCGCTCATCTACCTTATGAATAACTACTATAAAGAGCCACTCTGAGCAAAAACACTCCAGTTCTTCCACACTCAACCATGGCAGCAACAGAAATGTTTTAGTGACAGGTGATTATTGTAACTCATCACTCACAAAACAACACAAGGAGAAGGTTACAGTAAGTTGTCTTCCAGGCACCAGGATTTCTGATGTTGCAACTTCCCAAAGGAACCTATCTCCTGATAATATGACATGGTAGTGGTTCATGTGGAAGTAAATGATTTGACATATAAATCCCTAAAGGATATGCAGACAGGCATGTCAGAACTTTCCTTGCATGTGACAAACGCAAGTATGTCACTGATCCTGACTGGAATCCTTCCTTCACCTCAAATGATGCCTAGATACATATAAAAGGTAATTGGTTTCAATAACTAGATAAATAGCTGGTGCCATTCTGGGGTAATCCAGTAAGAGTTAACATGGAACAAGAAGCTTAACAATCATCCATCTCTCATTCCAAGGCTTCTACATACTAACTGAAGCCTTTGCTGTACCCCAATGCCTTTTTAGTCAGAATCCAGTTGAAGGACCTTCCAATATAACTAACATATCTGTTTCCAAATAAGATCACATTAAGGTAGCTTTCTTCAATGCCAGAAGTCTAAAAAATAACCTGACTGATCTTCTGCACTCCTGTATTTGAAAAGCATTCATATTTGTGTAGTTACTGAGATTCGGTTTAAATGTAAAGACATCACTCCCTCTAAACTAATGTTTTGCGTTTTTCACATCTTCAGACTCAATGGTAACTGTAGTGGAATCTCAATATTTGTCAGGCATCGTAGTAACGGCAGACAGATCCCTAGGGACCTGCAAATTTAACTCATTGAACCACACATCACTCTAAATAATATTAAATATCTACTAATACCTTGCTTGAGAATACCTTCTTTGTCCCCTATATAGATGGGTCTGTAATACGAAATCGAAATGGCAAAACATTGACAGCCATTTCAAATTGGTAGGCCAACCAGACACAACACACCACTTCAAACACAGCAAAGTGGGGGGCTAAGCCCCCCACACCCTGACAGCCCCCAACTAAATATACCAACTCCTAGATCGCAGTACGGGGGGGGGGGGCAAATTCATTTTGAAAGCCAACTGATTTTTTTCCCTAAAAAAAAACTCTGTGATCTGGCCATTCGTGTAACTTGTAGTTCGATATTTTGGGATCAATTAAATGACTGTCAATGTTTTGCCATTTCAGTTTCATAGTATAGACCCATATAGACACCTTTTGCCCCACTCTAGTGGAATCGCCATCACCAGTGAAGTGAGACTGACCACAAATTTTTGACCATCTCCTTCAAACTCCCAAAAGCCCCTATAGCAAATCTCAAGGAATTATAAGGCTATAAATGAAGCTATCTCAACCTACTCTATGATGAAATATCAAAATTCATTTTGGACTGCACTACTCCTGACCTTGATACAGCAACAAGTTTCACTAAAGAATTCTATACTCATGTAAAAAGTACTTGGAGCTAACAGTCCCTACCAGAACCAAGTATCATGAGAAATTCATGAATATATCATCCTGGTGGTCCACTACTTTAAAGAAACGGTACAACCAAAGAAGAAACTTAAATTATATAGCAGCCATCTTTTAAAGTAAAATATCAAATGCATTAAAAAAATATGAAAAACACTATCAGGTCCACTAAAGGAACCCATGAACTTAAAATGATTTATGAAGTCAAATATAATTGGTTTCAGCTATCTTAGAAATTCAAAAAAACAATACCCAGCATTGTTCTGAACTTATTCAAAATGGCGTCTCCTATCCTGACCCAAAAGCCATTGCCAACATCCTTGCAAACAAATTCATTGACAACTTCACCCCAATACTTCTATCCAAAGCCCTGCATTTCTGAATTCCTTACTCCCTCAATTATCTCTAAAGATTATTTATTGAAAGTGCTAACCAATATCAAAAATACAAACTCCATGGGACCTGACAATATTCTGAGTTGTTTAATTAATAATAATAAGCATGTCCTTGTAGACCACTCCTAAAACTGCTTATCCTAAATTTAGCTACTGGTTTCACCACTGATGATTGGCATACTACAATCATGATGCCTTACAACCAACCCAGGTAATTACAGACCTATCAGTCTTACAAGCCTCATCTGCAAAGCTATGGAATGTATTGCAAATTACCTCATAAACTATAGCATTAAGAATCTTATATAGTATGACCCCGACAGCTTGGCTTTGAGATAGGTATATCCTATATACTGAATCTGGAAAATTTTGTTGAAAGAGTTATGGAGTCTGTAGATGTTCAGGTAGCACATGTGGTGCATCTTGGCATCGCCAAGGCCTTCTACACCATTCCCCATGCTGGCATCAGACATAAGTTAAATGCATTAAAAAGTGACCCATATGTGGTAAGACGGATTGCAATCCAGGTGAAAAAACCCACAGAGCATGAGTTGAAGGCACCATTTTTCAGCTGCATGAAAGTGACTATTGGTGTCTCTTAGGGTTCAGTGCTGTGACCCCTTCTTTTTGGCCTTTACCTCCCAGGTCTCAAAACATAGAGCCAACACTTCTGTCCAACAAAGTTTGCAGATGACTGCAAACTGAAAGGTTGGGTCAGTCATCCTCTTACATCCAAACTTCTCCTTAGGAAACTCTTGATGTACTAAAAATGGGCTCAATTTAAATGTTTAAAAGTGTAGTATTGTCACTTTTGATAGACAGCCTCTTACATTGTCATACTGTCTAGACAGTAAACTACTACAAACTGAAAACTTGGGCTGATAATTCCATCTCTTTTGACCATCATGTAATAAGGACTGTCAGGAAATCTTTTTATTTGGCATATTAGATTGTAAATGGAATATCTTCAGGGTCTAAAAAAGTAATCACTCCCTTTTACTCAGAATTGATCAGCCCAGTTATTGAGTACAATGCCCTCTTCAGTACGTATTTCAGTAAATATATCAAACAATTAGGAAGATACTCAGTGCTAGAAGTCTAAATCTCAAAATGCACTCACTTGAGGCACTCCTTAAAATGGAGAACATCGATATCTGTGCAGTGACTGAGACCTGGTTCGAAGTTCTAGAGAGCACCCCTGCATTATCAGGCTATAACTCATACCACACTTTTTGGCCATCTAACCTGGAACAGAACACCAAAGGTGGAGGTGTGTCCATATTTATTAAGGATATCCACACCTCCAGGCTAGTTGCGCAGCATAATGCATCTGAAGTTATCCAAGTGCAACTAACTCTGGGCAAAACTGCAATCCAAATTGTATCTTGCTACAGATCCCCCACCATACCCCAGGATTCCCAGTCCTCTTTTCTTGATATACTGGAAAATATTAGGGTTCAACGAAACAATCTAATAATGGGTGATTTCAACTACCCCACCATTAACTGGGAAAACTACTCATGTACCAACTCCTTCACTCAACGCTTTCTGGAATTCATAAATTCCAATGCCCTGGATCAACTTATCCACACCCCCACCAGGAGCAACAATATCCTAGACCCAGTCATTACCAACATGAGTGACTAGTGTTTCACATCTGAAGTCAACTCCTCATTGGTCCGATCCGACCATAAGCTAATCACCCTAGATATCCGCATCTCATCCCCACCCACCATTAAGGAAACCACAGTAAAAAAATTCTCCAAAGCCAACTTCATGCTTCTTAAGACAGAAGTGGTGAACTTCATGACACCCATGCAGATGGGCACTACAGTTATGACTGCTGAATCCTACAGAAATGCACTCTATAAGCACTTACATGAATGCATGGATCATGCTATCCCAAACAGAACCAAAATGCTATCCTCCAAAACAAGGAAGCCAGTCTGGTGGTCCCCTGCCATAAACAAACTGTACAACAGAAGGAAGAAACTGTTGCAAAAGAGAGTAAAATCCCATGAGTGGAGGAGCTCCGTGGTCAGCTTCAGTAAGAAGCTGAGATTCCTTATAAGATCCTCCTAAGTTAGCTATAAAAACAAAATTGCCACTAATTCTAAGGGCAACCACAAAGCATTCTATAGCTCTTTCAAGAATCTCAATGCCAACACCTAGATCTGCTCTGAGTTACAGCACAATGGCACGAAAATTACAGAACCAACTGATATTGCCAACATCCTGGCAGATAGGTTCATTGCTAACTTTACTCCCCTCTCACCTCCTAAAGGACCCATATCTATACAGGAAGAATGCAGAGTCCCCATAATCACATCTATGCAGGTAAAAGCTGTACTTTCTAAAACCAAAAACACAGCATCCATGGGACTGGGCAACATCCCAGGCTGCATTTTACACGAACTTCAGAATTAATTGGCTCCCCACCTAAGCACCATGTTCAGTCATAGTCTCACATCAGGCTTTGTGCTCACTGAATGGTGCACAGCAACAATTATCCCACTCCACAAAGGGGGAGCCACCACTGATCCTGGGAACTATTGCCCTATTAGCCTGATGAGCTTGGTCTGCAAGGCCATGGAACATATCATCATGGAACACATAAACAAAGACATTGGTAACCTCCAAACTCTGGACCCCACCCAGTTCGGGTTTGTGAAAGACAGGTCGTGCCTTCTGAACCCTATTGACTTCTTTGAGGCAGTCACCAAAGCCGTAGACGAGGGTAAGGTGGTTCACACAGCCTATCTTGAACTTGCCAAGGCTTTCAACACCATCCCCCATTCTGGAATTATAGTTAAACTCACTAAACTAGGTATACATCCCTATGTCACAAGATGGGTTGCCAACTGGCTCACTGACAGAACCCACACTGTAAAAGTTGCAGACTCCAAATCTGACTTCAAACTAGTGACAAGTGGAGTATCCCAGGGTTCAGTCCTGGGACTTCTGTTTGGTATCTACTTTTCTGAAGTACAGGCTGACACAGAAGACCTCTGGCTAATGAAGTTTGCAGATGACTGCAAACTAAGAGCCATAGTCGAGTCCCCAAATGATGTGGATATCCTACAGAAGGGCCTCACTGAGACAGATGCCTGGTGTCAGAGGCATGGCCTCAAGCTCAGTGTCAAAAAGTACATTGTCATCCCCTTTGGTAAAAACTCCGTACCCATGAACTACCAGATAAACTGCAATCTACTTCATGCTGAATGTGTAATAAGAGACCTTGGGACCCAGGTGGACAGTAGTCTCTCCTTTGATAATCACATCGCCACAGTAGTCAGGAAATCCTTCTATGTGGCACACCTCATCACAAAAGGGTTCTCATCCAGGAAAAACGAGGTCATTGTTCCCCTCTACTTTGCACTCATTAGACCCATTATAGAGTACTACACCCCTTTGAAATGTACCTCACAAGACATCTGCAGCAGCTGGAAAGGCCACAGAAGTACCTCACAAAGAGGATTACTGGCCTCAAACAAATGCCCTACACTGACCATCTCAAAAAACTCCAGCTTTACTCTGAGGAGATCTCTGCCTAACATATAAAGCTATGTTAAACCCAGAGCTATTGGACATGCTACACCTAAAGAAATCCTAATCCCTCTGAGCTACATGCTCCAGGGACCTAAACTTGTCACCACAATAAACAGGACATGCTGGAGGGATAGATTCCTGTCCCAGAGATTTCCTATACTCTGGAACAAGCTACCCATCTCTGTCAAACAAAGTTCCTCATTAGCACTCTTCAAGAAAAATCTTGAGTGGAAGGGAAATAGGAAATACACCCTGGGGATCACTTCTGTGGCTCTGCTCAACAGGGGCAAAGGAAATTAACTTTCTTGGGTGGCATAAGCCAGGGAACCTTGTTGGCTAGACTTACTTAGGCCCTTGGGCCGATAGCCTAGTTCCTACCTATGAACCTATGAAAGGTTTATAACAAAAAAAATTCACAGACCTTGAGTTCCTGAGCTTTCAAGAGAGGCTGTAAGCTCTACACTTTACTCAGTATCTGACAGACGTTTGATGAGAGATGTTTATCTGTCTTGGTTACTTTTAGAGACCCAGTTGCCCTGGATCGCCTTTACCTCAGCAAGTCCAATGACCACCAATATAACAACCAAGTTCATAAATCCTCACCAACAGAAAAATAATAGATGGCTGAGGGACAGGTTTATAACAGAGCACTACACAAACCTCTGGAGAAAAACCTTAACCATGCATGTTCAGCAGAGCAGTTCACTGTCTTCTTTTAGCTATAACCTGAATAACTGAATGGGTATTCACAAATTTACTGTAGGATTGACTAGTATGGCCCTCCTAGAGAAATTTGATACAGCCTGAGGAAGGGTACTAGAAAGTTGTAAATGGTCATAAGACTTAATGGCCTTGAATTATCTATGAATCCAGGCTCTAGGGTTGGATCTTGACCTCTGGTCACAGTTTATGTGGAATTCACACTTATTTCCCATGCCTATGTGGTGTTCCTGCCAAAAAAGTTGGGTGTTTGCTGTAATGGAAGAGTGGGAAATAAAAGAACTGCCTCAAGGACAGAAAGTACTAAGTTCAAACTCAGCAGTTCCCGTTGAACTTGAAAGGTTTGCAAACAGAATGCAACTTAAAATGAAAGAAGTCATGGGCAGCAGCACAGACTCTAGGTGATGTCTGGAAGGTTAATAGTCATGTGGGACTAAAGGCTTTATGCATAAACTGTACTAAAAAGTATCCTTTAAACAGGAGAAAATGAAATGCAGGCTGCATGTTCCATCAGGGCTAGCATCCTCAGTCATGTAAAAGTTATCTCTTGGTGAGAAGGTCATTAATGTTGCCAAAAACTGGATATGGATCTATGCCAATGCTAAGTGGGCTGAGGAGCCAGCTATCTCTGACCTGTGCCAGTGTCACATTACTAGTAATGGGAGAGTTCCATGTACCCCCCCCTTAACCAGTGTACAAGTGTGTTTACCATAAAACCCAGCATCCCTAAAGAGCTACTGTTCAGCTGTCCACACTGGGTTTAGGTGGGATAGCTCTGCTGAGAAAAAATGGATATAAAACCAATCAACTTGCCAAAAAATAGCTAAGGATTGCTACACTGAATACAGGCTCATTGGCAGGATGAATCTTGAAAGTTGATGACAAGTGATGGTAAGGAGAAGAATGGATATTTTGTATGTCCAGGACATGAGGAGGAAGGGCAGCACAGTGAAGGCTCATGTCCTGAGATTCAGAGTCTACTACTGTGAGGGTGGAGAGATTAGAAATGGTGTGACAATCATGTTGAGAGACCGTCTTCTGAAGGTGGTGAGGGATGTCATCACTATCAGTGACAGACTCATGGTGGTCAGACTGGAATGTAAAGATGGAGTAGTCTTAACAATCTCAGTCTGTGCGCCACAACAGCGATATAATGATGATAACACAGCATTCAAGCAGCAATGAGACGGCAGCTTTGATGAAGTCAGCACAATGTGTTGGTAACTTGAATGATGGCATTGGTACAGGTAGAACTGGGTATTCAGACTGCCTGGGCCCACATGGTTTAACACCACAGAAATGTTGAGGAAGAGGCTGTTCCAGACTCCTGTCTGGCAAATAACTTAATGGTGGACAACTTATTCCCCTAAAGGCTGGTTTATTTACATTTGCTAAGAAAGGGGTGGCAAAAAACTAGAGCAAAAGCACAGGAGTTCATAGAAATACTCATACATCCAGCACATCAGGATGAGAAAATAAGTGGAGTAAAACAGCAGCCTCTCAAAACAGCATGTATGAAGATGATAGAGCAGATCCATGGTTGAGCCAGGTGTGAAAATAAGGTATATAAGTAAAGCTGATGGTGGAATGCAAATGTCCAAGATGTTATCAACACAAAGGCATGCTGGAAGACATGTTCTGTGGTCATTCTAGGAGAGAACAGTTTTTGCATCCATGGAGGTGAGTGGGCACAAGTATGATCCATTTCTAAGAAGCCAAGAATCTCTTCAGATGTCTGAATTGTTACAATAGTTTTTAAGCAAACTGAAAGATGCAACACGCGCAAATGTAATTACTACACTAAAGTCTATATTCTTGACACAGGCAATACCTAATGCCATTTCTGATAAAGGTCCAAAGTACAAAAGCCAGGAATTCAGACTATTTGTGTGTAGGAATTCAATCATAAAACATCCAGGTTGCACTAGCTGTAGTCTAATGGACAAACGAAGAGAACTATTTAAATAGTGAAGAGTCTCACACAATGGGCAATAGCAAAAGCTATGGTTATTATCTTGCAGCTTTGGAATACAGGATTACTCCATTGCAAAGATTCACTCTCTCAGCAGTTCAGTTGTTAATGATCAGAATGCCGAAAAGCAAATTACCAACTTCAGCTACATTGCTAATGCTGTGAATCAGCATAAAGTATATTAAATGCTGGAAGGAGAACAACAGAGGCTGAAATACTATTATGATCGAAATTGAAAAAGAATACAAAATTTACAGGTTAAGGTCAAATTAAGAATATAAACTGTTCACAGTCGGAAGCTGGTTTGTAAAGCATCCAAACCAAGATCTTTTGTTGTTTATGGGAAAGATGGAAGGCTGCATAGAAGGTATCACAGACATTTGTATAAGACAAATTATCAAAGTAAAAGTTGCATGGTTAATAGCAACTTGAAGTGAAACAACTAGTCCTTTCACAAGAAAACAGAAAAAGTGAGAACTGTGATTTGAAGAGCAGCACAGACAGCCTCAACAAGTCATAGCACCAAGAAAAACTGTACTGCAGGGGGATAAGATGTCCATTATATAAACAGCTCTGTTAAATCCTTTACATCTGGAAAAACATTAAGAAACCAGACTATTCAGCAGTGACTCATGATACCAAAAGTTGCCATTGTTGGTGAAAGCTTACATGATTTTATCTAATCTTATCTGTTACATACAATAAGAGTTCTATTCTTAGTGTAGTTGACGTGGCCTGGGTTTTGTCATTTCAGTATTTCCTTATCATTCAGTGACCTACTATTCTCATCTTAATTTCTTCAGTGGATGATTTAAACTGCATCCACCAATGGATGACGTGCAACTGTATCATGTTAAATATCTTCAAGACTGTTGCCATGGCAAGACATGCAGCATTATCGGAGTCCAGTGGCACAGCTATGAATTTCCTGTTCCTCTATTTTATTTTAGTTTTAGTTTGATAACAGGGTAGTTAGGCTGGTCATTAGATGCTTTCCCAGCCACAACCTGGGCCTACAGTTGATTTTACAAATATGAACAGAAAACAGATAAAATTAATGTCCACTGTTATAGAGCTTATAAAGATAAAATGGCTGTGAAGGAGTTTTTATAACAAGAAAGTGATATACGTAATAAGTAACAAGAATATGAGAAGAAGTAAAGTATGTATGCATTATATATATATATATATATATATATATATATATATAGTAAAGATTCAAAAAGTGTTCATGACCATTGAGAGTGGTAGCAGCAGAAACAAGGTACGGCAGTTAAGCCTTATGGTTTAGTATTCCTAGACCTTTTTAATTAACCTTTTTATTTGAAATAAGAGCAGGTGTTGTCCTAAAGGGATCCTTTGAGTTTACTTTTGAATAAAGTGATTAGACTTTCTTGTCTTACATAAGCTAGAAGTTGATTACTGATGCCAGGTGCAAGCTTAGAGAATGCTCTTTCATCTATGGCTGATTTAAATATGGGTCTACTGTGGGTAAGGGCTTCCTCATGTTCATCACTAAGGTCATATCTTTGTTGTCTTATATGCAACTTAGATTTACGTAAGAGGTTAGTAACCTAGTTTAATGATTTTATAGATATGTGAAGTAAGTAACAATTCAACTCTTTCAATGACTGGCAGCCATTTGGCCTTGGTTAAAGGCAAGCAGTGGTGAGTTCTGAGGTTAACAAGCAGAGTGAATTAGTAAATTGTATTTATTGTAGTATGTATTTTTGTGTGTTTGCAATGGAATGGAAGATGGTTAAAGGAAGGATATATTCAATGGAGACAAGCTAGACTGCATCAAACGTAATTATGAGGCAATCATGGATAACAAAATGACACATAAAGACAGCTGTTACTATGTCCTCATATTTCTGTCTTAGGAACATTATCTTATTACGCAGGTCATTCCACCCGAACAATTACCTGCCATTGTTCATGCTCTTGTTTCTTTTCACTTAGACTACTTCATCTTCTTGTTTGTGAGGCTTTCGGACTCAGAAGTAGACTGCTTGTAGATAATGCAGAATCCTGTGATGCGGCTGCTTACTGATACCTGACATAACCAGCTCATTACATACACTAGTTCTGCACAGCCCACTCTGGCTGGGTGTTGCATTATCTTTAAGATCCCACTTCTGGTTTGTTTAGCCCTACAGGATGTGAGTTTCCCCTACCTAAAAGTATTGCTGGTGCCATACCGTCCTTTTCATGCTTTCACTATAAATGGTGCATCCTGCTGAGTAGTGAAATGCTTTAAGTCTATTCCCTCTCACAAATGTCTGGAAAAACACATTTTAGGTGTTTACTCCTGATGTGGGAGCAAGGCTCTCATACCCCTGTACTTACATATCACAACCCCGCAGTTGTGCCAACTCAAAGTAAAGGCAAACTACCCCCAAAAAGAACATCACTGCTGGAACACCTTGCCAACAGTGAGTTTCAGTGGAGGAGCTCCAGTTCTCAGTGTCTTAGAACCACAGGCAAATAATGTTGGAGAAGTCACTTTTCATCCACCAGTAGAGGTGACATTCTTTTTATACCTCATCCACTTATCCAGCTTGGTGTTGCTGGTAATTCTGAGTGTACAACTTAAATCTTTTGCTTTGTGGTCATTTACATTTTAGGCTCCACAATTCTCAAACCTACTAACTTTTTAACTTAAGATGTCCCATACACCGAACACTTTCAAGAGGTCTCTGAAGGTATTTTTGTTTGGTCTAGCTTTTAATTCTTCTTATTAATTGTGACATTAACTTCTTTAGAAAATTTTGTTTATGATGTTTGTTATACTATTCTGTTCTACTGAACGTGTCTCGTGATATTTTTTACTAAATTTTGTACAGTGTTTTGTTTATATCCTCTTTTTTGCATATGAAGGCTAAAGTAGTAGGTATATGAGCATTTAAATTCATTACTTATCCCCTTTTCCTGCTGCAGTTAGCCAATTATAATTTGTGCACCAAACTGACTCAAGATGCATTTCTATCCCCAAAGGATTTCATTTCATCTCGGTCCTGAGTTACATGACAGCACACTGCTTCTATCAGGACACAGACTTCAGACCACATACTATATGTACTAATAGAAATGTCACCTTCCCTAATCAAATAGTTCTGGAGGGGGGTTGTCTTCTGATAACAACACACTGAACACAATACATATTATGGGTATGGGCTGCATTCTAACCATCCTGAGCAGAAGTTGTACACAGACATAATGGAAACTGAGTAGCTTTAATAGCCAGACTGACCTATTGGTGGAGACTTTCAGTACAGTGTTATATCAGTGAAACCATTTGACATTTTCTAATCACATTTTTGGGCAACAAATCTGGTTATTCAGTTATAAACCAAAGTTATGTTGCTGTATTGGACATGCTTAATAAAGCATATATATATTAATTTCTGAATGTAAAATTACAATTCCCTGTAAAATTCTCCTTTTCCTGTAATAATATTTTAAACACTGGAAAGAATTACTTTCAGGGAAATAGAATGTAAGTATATTTTATGATTTTATGGATTACATATTCATTCCCTATGAAAAAAGTGAAAATGTTCATGTTGTGCCTTGTTGTGAAGTGACTCTGAATACATGTGCGGTATGCAGATTGTGAAATTATAACAACAAAGTGGCAATCTGAAAAATAAAACATGGATGTGTCTTCACAGTATTTATAAGAACATAATAAATGCAAACTTCAGATTATTTCATATACATACATACTTACATACTGACCTGGTATAATTGCCCCTTCTGAGATTTACACCACCTTTCATTATGAAGAAGTCAAACATAGCCAGTAGTGTAGTTAATCTTGTTGTTCTCAGAGGTGTATAATGCTTCCCCAACAAACTGTATAATTAATTATTTAACAGTGGTCATGTAACTGCTTTTTGCTTTAATACACAGCTTGCCCTCCCTTCTTCCCTAAAAAAGCAGCCATATTTTGTTCACTGCCAATATCTCATTAAAAAATGGAAGACGTAATAGCCACAGAAATGTATTTCAACTTGCTGTAGTCAGACACATACAATGCTCCAGCTAGCAACATCAATGATCATTCAACAGTGGTCATTTAACTATTCTGTGTTTTCAGGCAGTATGCATTTTTACCCCTGCCCCAAAAAAGACAGCCACTTTCTGTATTCCTTTGAGGTTTGATTGTGAGGAAAGTGAAAGAAATAATGATCAATGTCCTGCAACTTGTTGCTCAACGACACATATAATGTCTCATTGGCAAACTGTATCAATAGTAATTCAACAAAAATCATAACTGCCCCATGTTTTCACCAACTGCTCCTACTCCTCAAAAAATATAGCTACCTTCTGTGTAGCCGTCTAATATTGAGGCAGGAAAAAGAGTGAAAGGAAAAAAATTGTCACAGTAATGTATTTCAATTTGCTGCTACAGCCCATATCTACCACAAATCACTATAATTAAATTAAAAAAAAGAATGGAATTCTGCTCTGATCTAGACAGTGTATAATATAAAAAGATACTTACCTGGAAGAGGTCCAGATGTCTGCTGTAGTCCAACCACGGTGCTCCCTTTCACTTCTGGCAGAAGTGAAAAATGAGGTTGTGGATAGTGTAGCTTGCATCACTGCAAAAACAGCTGCCATGGCAGTACTATGAGCTATGTACAAGTGATCTAGAAATTATCAGAGTGCAGATGAAGAAATATCCCATCATTTCTAGCTCCATGCTGAAAATGATGGTTGATGCCTGGTTTAAAAGGTAGAATGGATTACTGGCTTGGCATACTAGGCAAAGTTTTTGACAGGAAACATTGTGGTAGAAGCAAGACAGGTATATGTCCGCCAGATGTCTCTGTCAGTATCACTGAAAACCACTTTCAGTCCTTTTCCACTGTTATGTGGTCATGAATTTAGTGTATATAGGCTAGGATTTAATTCTCCTACACAGTGATACAAGAAGGCTTGTCTCCCTGAAAAATAAACATTTTTTGTGTGTTTCACTGAATGTGATTTTCAGCAATATTGCTCCACATTACCTACACTCATTGTAATTGCATTCAACAAGCCAACATTATTTCATTGTGACCCAAAGGATAGGCAAGACTGATTTAAATAAATGTGAACTTAGGTTCATAGGTAGGAACTAGGCTGTCTGCCCAAGGGCATTTATAAGCCTAGCCAGAGTGTGTCTGCTTTCGCCACCCCAATGATTAACTGATCCTCTGTCAAGCAGAGACAATGAAGTGATCCCAGGGGTGTATTTTCTGTTACCCATCCATTCGTCAAGGTTTCTCTTCAAAGAGTGTTAGTGAGGGGCTCTGCCTGATGTAATTTGGAATTTTGTTCCAAAGCATGGGGAGTCTCTGTGATAGGAAATTATCCCTCCAGCATGTTCTATTTATTGTTGTGGTGAGGTTTAGCTCACTAGAGCGCGTGTCTTGCAGTGACTTGGATTTCTTTACGTGGAGCATGTCCATCAATTCTGAGTTGGACATGGCTTTGTAAGTCAGGCAGAGATCACCTCTGAGTAAGCAATATGCCACTGAGTACAGCCGGAGTTTTTTCAGTCGGGCTGCATAGGACATATGTTTGAGGCCAGTAATCCTCTTGGTGAGGTACTTTTGTGGTCTTTCCTGCTGTTGGAAGTGTCTTGTGAGGTACATCCCAAATGGGGCATTATACTCTATAATGGGTCTAATGAGTGATGAGTAGAGAGGCACTATAACCTCTTTATTTCTAGATGCGAACCCTTTAGTAATTAGATGGGCCACATAGAAGGATTTCCTAACTACTTTGTCAATATGATTGTCAAAGGAGAGATTACTATCTACCTGGGTTCCCAGATCTCTTATTACCTCTTCTGTATTAAGGTGGCTGCCACCTATGTGGTAATTAATGGGTTTTTTGTTTTTCCCAAATGGGATGACTATGCATTTTTTGGCATTTAGCTTGAGGCCATGACTTTGACACCAGGTGTCCGTCTCAGTAAGGCCCTTTTGGAGGATGTCTGTGTCAGCCGGAGAGTCAATTATGGCTACCAGTTTGCAGTCATCGGCAAACTTGGTTAGCCATAGTCCTCCTGTGTTTGCCTGTACTTCTGAGACATATATGCTGAACAGGAGGGGTCCCAGGACTGAGCCTTACAGGACACCACTTGTGACTGGTTTAGAGTCGGACCTGGAGCCCGCTATTCTTACTGTGTGAGTTCTGTCTGTAAGCCAGTTGGCAACCCATCTCATGACATAGGGGTTTATGTTCAGGCTGGTGAGTTTTTCTGTAATACCTGAGTGAGGAATGGTGTTGAAAGCCTTGGCGAGGTCAAGGCAGGCTGTGTGAACCACCTTTCCCTCGTCTATGGCCTTGGTGACTGTCTCGAAGAAGTCAACCAGGTTTAGAAGGCATGATATGCCCTTAACAAAGCCAAACTGGGTCAGGTCAAGTGTTTGGAGGTTCCCAATGTCTTTGTTAATGAGTTCCATGATGATGCGCTCCATAGCCTTGCAGACCAGGCTAGTCAGGCTTATGGGGTGATAGTTACCAGGGTCAGTTGTGGCCCCTCCTTTGTGGAGAGGAACAACCATTGCTGTGTGCCATTCTGTGGGCACATAGCCTGTGGAGAGGCTGAGGTTGAACAGCGCGTTTAGGTGGGGCGTAAGTTTGTTCTGCAGTTCATGCAAGACGCAGCCTGGGACACCATCTGGCTCCACTGAAGCTGTGTTTTTGGCTTTTGAAATGGTTGTTTTCACCTGTGCATCTGTGATTTTTGGGACATTACACTTTTCCGGTATTGTTGTGGGCCCTTTTGGAGGTGAGAGGTGGGTGAAGTTTGCACTGAATCTATCTGCCAGAATGTTGGCAATATCAGTAAGTTCAGTATATTTTGTGTTATTTTGCACTAGTTCAGTGCATATCTGTGAGTTGCCACCTAGATTCTTAACATAGCTAAAGAAGGCTTTGTGGTTATCTTTTGAATCCTTGGCTATTTTTCTTTCAAAGTTAGCCTTAGATGATTTCATGAGGGACCTTAGTTTCTTACTGATACTGATCAGGATATCTTTCCTTCTTGGGATTTGCTTTTTTTCTGAACTAGTTTCCTTCTTCTATTGTATAGCATGTTTATTGTAGGGGTCCACCAAACTGGTTTCCTTCTCTTAGAGGAGTGAGTCTTGGTTTTGCTAGGGATGGCACGATCCATGCATCCTTGTAAGTGCTCATAGAGTGCATTTGTAAAGGTTTCTGCATCTTGTGCAGCGTTATCCTTTAGTGTGGGGGTTGTGAAACTTACCATTTCTGTCTTAAGTAAGGTGAAGTTTGCTTTAGAAAAGTTTTTTTACTGTGGTTTCCTTAGTTGGGGGTGGTGGCGGGGTGTGGACATCCAGAGTGATTAATTTATGGTCTGATCTAACCAGTGATGGGTTGACCTCTAGTGTGGAACACCTGTCGCCCATATTGGTGATGACCAGGTCCAATATGTTTTCACCTCTGGTAGGGAAGTTTACCAGCTGATCCAGGGCGTTTGAGTTGATGAATTCCAGGAAGCGCTGGGCCTGGGAATTTGTACTAGAATAGTTTTCCAAGTGAATGGTAGGGAAATTGAAATCGCTCAATATCAGGGTGTTCGGTAGGACCTTCATGTTTTCCAGTGTCTCCAGAAAGGTAGAGTGGTGGTCCTGGGTCATGGAGGGTGATCTGTAGCAGGCCACAATTTGCATTGCAGATTTGCCCGATGTTAGTTGCACATGGATGATCTCAGAGGTATCATGCTGCGCCACTAACCTGGATGTGTAGGTATCCTTCATGAATATGGATACACCCCCTCCTTTTGTGTTTCGGTCCTTATTCTGTGGCCGAAATGTGTGGTATGAGTTGTAGCCCAGTAGTGCTGGGGTGCTCTCTGGAGCCTTGAACCAGGTTTGAGTTACTGCACAGATGTCGAAATTCTCCATATTGAGGAGTGCTTTGAGAGCATGCATTTTGAGATTTAAACTCCTGGCGTTGAGTAGCATAACCCTCAGTTTTTTGTTAATTGTGCTGTTTACAGAGGTGGGTTTGACTTTTGAGCCTTGCCTAAAAAATGCACTATGGGGCAGCAAGAATCTTGGCCAGTATTCAAAAGCCTAGGGGTGACAGGTGCAAGTCGTCTCTTGCGAAGCAACGTGGCTTGTCGAGCATGTCGTCCCAGGCTGACAGACACTGGATCCCCTTTGAATGACACCAGAAGATTAGCCAATTGTTGAAATTGATAATTTTTTCTTTATACTGAGGTATCATTCTTGGTGAGGGCAGGATGCTACTCAGGGTCAGGGTCATACCAGCCTGGGCTGCATGATCAGAGAGCTTTTCGTGTTTCTTTTCATGTAGTCCAGGGAGGTACATCTCAGATCATTCACACCAACAAGAACAATGACAGAGTCATATTTGTACTTGTTCTGGAGTGACCTGAGGGCTTGTGTTATGTGGTGGATTCTGGCTCCCGACAGGCAGCTAACAGTAACCGTTAGTTAGTGGGACGTTAGTGTGCCTGACTATAGAGTCACCTATTACTAGTGTGTTAGGTATGTTATTTCACCTTAAGGGCTGTGATTGTGCAGCACACTGATTTTGTGTTTTATGTGTTGTCTGGTTTGTGACGGGAAGTGCAGGTTGTTTGGGTGTCTGCTTTGGAGGTCTCTGATGCTTTTTCAGGTTTTTATTTAGAGCCTGCAAGTATGATTTTGTGTATTTATGTGTAGTTTTTGCCAGTGCTGTTTTAGTAGGTCTGTGTGCGGCTGGAGGTGTGATGCAAGTGTTAACCTTCTCTTGACTGTCTGTTCCAGTCTTGGGTGGAGACAGCTTAGCTTCCAGTTTGGCTGTATAATTGCATCTCTCACATATGTTAGTGTTTTGTGGTAAGAGGAGAGGGTTGTCTGTGTACATGAAGCAGTTATAACATTGCCTCAGGATACCCAGGTTCACCAGCTGGACTGGAGAGTCTACCTGAAATTGCCCTTTGGTCATGCCTGAATAGTAGGGTGAGCTGCTTAGTCGCTTGGTTGGTGAGGGGTGAATAATGAGCCTTGCCCTGCTGGGCAATCAAGTGTCAGAGTATATTAGTGCTTGCTATTAGGTCTGAGCAAGTGCTGGACTGTAGGATGCTTTTTAAGTGCTTAGGTTGAGAGTTAGACTACTTTCAAGGGAAAAACTGAAGAGGAGACTTGGTTGAGCCAGGAATAATTTAGCCCTAGCTGCCCGGTGCGCAAAACCATGCAAATGCGGTTTTTATAGTAGGGAAATTAAATAGATAGAAATTAGCCCAAAATGGCCAATAAACTACTAACTTCTGGGCTGGAACCACTCCTCCAGGGACAGATAGGTTGCTCAAAGCACTCCTCTCTCACAGGTGAACAGAGAAACTTCCTTCTATCCAAATAAGGTATGGGCAACTCAGAAACTAGTATCACATCCCTGAATTCAGCACTAGCCTGAAAACTGGACTATACTAGCTTAGAAAGGCAGGAAACAAGGAATATATTTTTTTTAAAGATAAGGAAAAACAGTAAAAAAATACACTTAAAACAGCTTTAAATGACTACAAACGATCAGAAAAGGCTATCACACTTTAGTGTGTAGCCTACAACAGTTAAACAAATTATTTAAACATAAAACAACTTTTTAAAAGTGCAGGCAGTCAGATAAGTACAATATGTGAAAAAACTAGCTTTTAAATCAAAATAAACACAGCAAAATCTGCGTTTAGGTGGAAAACAGTTAAGTACAGCAAGAAATTACAGAAAACTGATACTTAATCACTCCACAGTCTCTCTTCTAAACTAGAAGGCTTGTATCAGTTTAAGGCTTTCTAGTACTAGCCAGTAGGTTAGTTACAGGAAAGATGGGAAACAAGCACAGATGTGGTCTTTTAAACCAGAAAGTTGAAAGAGATGGACAAACTGTCCAAATGGTCAATAAACTACAATTTCTGGGCCAAGTACCTCTCCTCGTGGTAGACAGGCTACCTAATGCTTACCACTCCCACTGATAAGCTAGAAGGTTTTCTTCCAATACAGAAAGGCTTGCGGGGCTCAGAAGCTTACCAACAGTCCTGGATACAGCAACTCTGTAACCAGACTAGGCTAGTTATAGGAAAGGCAGGAAACAGGCACAAGTGTGCCTTTCAAACCAGAAAGTTGAAAGAGATTGAAAAAAAACTGCTCAAACAGCCAATAGCTACAGTTTCTGGGCCAGGGACCATTCCTCTTGTGGTAGACAGGCTACCTGATACTTACCACTCCCACTGATAAGCTAGAAGGCTTCCCTCCAACACGAAAAGGCTTGGGGGACTCAGAAGCTTACAAAGAGTCCTGGATACAGCAAATCTGTACCTGGACTAGACTAGTAACAGGAAAGGCAGGAAACAAGCACAAACACAGACTTTTTAATCAGAAGGTTGAAAGAAATGGAAAAGCTTCCCAAACGGCCAATAAACTATAATTTCTGGGTCAGAAACCACGCCTCCTATGGTAGATAGGTAACATAGTGCTTACCACTCCCACTGATAAGCTAGATGGCTTCTCTCCAACACAGAAGGGCTTGGGGGGGGGGGGCTCAGAAGCTTACCAACAGTCCAGGATACAGCAAATATGTACCTGGACTACACTAGTTATAGGAAAGGCAGGGTCCAAACACAAAACGGGCTTCTAACCAGAAAGTAGAAAGAGATGGAAAAACTGCCCAAATGACCAATGAACTACAATTTCAGGGCCAAAACCCACTCTTCTCATGGTAGATAGGCTACCTAGTGCTTACCACTCCCACTGATAAGCTAGAAGGCTTCCCTCCAACACAGAAAGGCTTAGGGGGCTCAGAAGGTTACCAACAGTCCTGGATACAGTAAGTCTGTATCTGGACTTGACTAGTTACAGGAAAGGCAGGAAACAAGCTTAGAATTTTTTTTGTTAAAGAAAAGCAGCTAAAACAGCAGCAAATACAATTCAAATTGTAGTGCAGGCCAGCACACCCAAGTGTGCAGCAACACTACAGCAAATACAGTTCAAATAAATGCAATTAAATTAACAAATGACTAAAAAACAAGTGCAGAAGGCAGTAAATTAGAAGGCTACTAACAAGCAGTAATAAGTGCAGAGTAAAAGCGACTGAACAGATAGCACACAGAAGAGCAACTAAGACAGTTACAGTAAGAGCAGCTAAATAAAATATATTTTTTTATTTTGTTTAAGGGGAGGGAACAGAGCAGGATTAACAGGCTACAGCGGTTGTCCTTCCCAAATGCTCTCTTTCTACACAGTAGGAGTGCCTGAAATCAGAATTTGATCTCACTACACTCAGTTGAGGGAGCAAATACAAATCTACAAGAGGAGCGGGCAGTTTCAAAAGACACCAACATTAACATCAAAACAAGAACAAGGAGGGTGGGGCACTAACTGTAGAGAGACGGCCACAACTTCAGTTGAGTTAATATTCAGTGAAAAACACAAATAAATAAATTAAATGCAGTACTATATGCAAAAGAGCAGATAAAAGTGTACTTAAATTCACTTATACGTCCAGCTGATTTCAAGCAGAAGTTAGCCGGCCAAAGCTCTGATATTAAGCACAGATAACTCAAAATGTACCACTTATATAAGGCAAGACAGAATGTCAGTGATGAATTTAAACTACCCCCCACTGCTATCAATGGCTACACAGAAATTCTAAAAAGTACTCCGTAGAGAGACAGCCACAACTTCAGTTGAGTTAACATTCAGTAAAAACACAAATAAATAAATTAAATACAGTACTATATGCAAAAGAGCAAATAAAAGTGTACTTAAATTTACTTATATGTCCAGCTGATTTCAGGTAGATGTTAGCTGGCCAAAGCCCTGATATTAAGCAGAGATAACTCAAAATGTACCACTTATATAAGGCAAGAAAGAATGTCAGTGATGAGCTGAAACTACCCCCCACTGCTATAAATGGCTAAACAGAAATTCTAAAAAGTACTCTGTAGAGAGACAGCCACAACTTCAGTTGAGTTAATATTAAGTAAAAACACAAATAAATAAATTAAATACAGTACTATAGGCAAAGGAGCAGATAAAAGTGTACTTAAATTAACTTATACATCCAGCTGATTTCAGGTAGATGTTAGACAGCCAAAGCTCTGATATTAAGCAGAGATAACTCAAAATTTACCTCTTATATAAGGCACAACAGAATGTCAATGATGAGCTGAGCTGAAACTACCCCCACTGCTATCAATGGCTACACAGAAATTCTAAAAGTACTCTGTAGAGAGACAGCCACAACTTCAGTTGAGTTAATATTCAGTGAAAAACAAATAAATACATTAAATACAGTACTATATGCAAAAGAGCAGATACAAGTGTACTTAAATTCACTTATACATCCAGCTGATTTCAGGTAGATGTTAGCCAGCCAAAGCTCTGATATTAAGCAGAGATAACTCAAAATGTACCACTTATATAAGGCAAGACAGAATGTCAGTGATGAGCTGAAACTACAACCCACTGCTATCAATGGCTGCACAGAAATTCTAAAAAGTACTCTGTAGAGAGACAGCCACAACTTTACTTGAGTTATTATTCAATGAAAGACACAAATAAATAAATTAAATACAGTACTATAGGCAAAGGCGCAGATAAAAGTGTACTTAAATTAACTTAAATGTCCAGATGATTTCAGGTAGAGGTTAGCCAGCCAAAGCTCTGATATTAAGCAGAGATAACTCAAAATGTACCACTTATATAAGACACGACAGAATGTCAATGATGAGCTGAGCTGAAATTACCCCCCCCACACTGCTATCAATGGCTACACAGAAATTCTAAAAAGTACACTATAGAAAGAAAGCCACAACATCAGTTGACTTAATATTCAGTGAAAAACACAAATAAATAAATTAAATACAGTACTATATGCAAAAGAGCAGATAAAAGTGTACTTAAATTCACTTAAACGTCCAGCTGATTTCAGGTAAATGTTAGCCAGCCAAAGCTCTGATATTAAGCAGAGATAACTCAAAATGTACCACTTATATAAGGCAAGACAGAATGTCAGTGATGAGCTGAAACTACCCCCACTGCTATCAATGGCTACACAGAAATTCTAAAAAAGAAATCTGTAGAAAGACAGCCACAACTTCAGTTTAGTTAATATTCAGAGAAAAACACAAAAAATAAATTACATACAGTACTATATGCAAAAAAGCAGATAAAAGTGTACTTAAAATCACTTATACGTCCAGTTGATTTCAGGTAGATGTTAGCTGGCCAAAGCTCTGATATTAAGCAGAGATAACTACAAATGTACCACTTATATAAGGCAAGAAAGAATGTTAGTGATGAGCTGAAACTACCCCCCTCACTGCTATTAATGGCTACACAGAAATTCTAAAAAGTACTCTGTAGAGAGACAGCCACAACTTCAGTTGAGTTAATATTTAGTGAAAAACACAAATAAAAAAATTAAATACATTACTATATGCAAAAGAGCAGATAAAAGTGTACTTAAATTCACTTATACATCCAGCTAATTTTAGGTAGATGTTAGCCGGCCAAAGCCCTGATATTAAGCAGAGATGACTCAAAATGTACCCATTACATAAGGCAAGACAGAATGTCAGTGATGAGCTGAAACTACGCCCCACTGCTATCAATGGCTAAACAGAAATTCTAAAAAGTACTGTGCAGAGAGACAGCCATAACTTCAGTTGAGTTAATATTCAATGAAAAATACAAATAAACAAATTAAATACAGTACTATAGGCAAAGGAGCAGATAAACGTGTACTTAAATTAACTTATATATCCAGCTGATTTCAGGTAGATGTTAGCCACCCAAAGCTCTGATATTAAGCAGAGATAACTCAAAATGTACCCCTTATATATGGCAAGAAAGAATGTCAGTGATGAGCTGAGCTGAAACTACCCCCCACTGCTATCAATGGCAACACAGAAATTCTAAAAAGTACTCTGTAGAGAGACAGCCACAACTTCAGTTGAGTTAGTATTCAGTGAAAAACACAAATAAATAAATTAAATACAGTACTATATGCAAAAGAGCAGATAAAAGTGTACTTAAATTCACTTATATATCAAGCTGATTTCAGGTAAAAGTTGGCCAGCCAAAGCTCTGATATTAAGCGGAGATAACTCAAAATGTACCACTTATATAAGGCAAGAAAGAATGTCAGTGATGAGCTGAAACTACCCCCACTGCTATCAATGGCTACACAGAAATTCTCAAAATAAATCTGTAGAAAGACAGCCACAACTTCAGTTGAGTTAATATTCAGAGAAAAACACAAAAAATAAATTAAATACAGTACTATATGCAAAAGAGCAGATAAAATTGTACTTAAATTCACTTATACATCCAGCTGATTTCAGGTAGATGTTAGCCAGCCAAAGTTCTGATATTAAGCAGAGATAACTCAGAATGTACCACTTATATAAAAAAAGACAGAATGTCAGTGATGAGCTGAAACTACGCCCCACTGCTATCAATGGCTACACAGAAATTCTAAAAAATACTCTGTAGAGAGACAGCCACAACTTCAGTTGAGTTAATATTCAGTGAAAAACACAAAAAATAAATTAAATACAGTACTATATGCAAAAAAGCAGATAAAAGTGTACTTAAATTCACTTATACATACACCTGATTTCAGGTAGATGTTAGCCAGCCAAAGCTCTGATATTAAGCAGAGATAACTCAAAATGTACCACTTATATAAGAAAAGACAGAATGTCAGTGATGAGCTGAAACTACGCCCCACTGCTATCAATGGCTACACAGAAATTCTAAAAAGTACTCTGTAGAGAGACAGCCACAACTTCAGTTATTATTCAATGAAAGACACAAATAAATAAATGAAATAGAGTACTATATGCAAAGGCGCAGATAAAATTGTACTTAAATTAACTTAAATGTCCAGCTGATTTCAGGTAGATGTTAACCGGCCAAAGCTCTGATGTTATGCAGAGATAATTCAAAATGTACCACTTATATAAGACACGCCAGAATGGCAATGATGAGCTGAGCTGAAATTACCCCCCACTGCTATCAATGGCTACACAGAAATTCTAAAAAGTACACTGTAGAAAGAAAGCCACAACATCAGTTGACTTAATATTTGGTGAAAAACACAAATAAATAAATTAAATACAGTACTATATGCAAAAGAGAAGAAAAAGTGTACTTAAATTCACTTAAACGTCCAGCTGATTTCAGGTAGATGTTAGCCAGCCAAAGCTCTGATATTAAGCAGAGATAACTCAAAATGTACCACTTATATAAGGCAAGACAGAATGTCAGTGATGGGCCGAAACAACCCCCACTGTTATCAATGGCTACACAGAAATTCTAAAAAGATATTTGTAGAAAGACAGCCACAACTTCAGTTGAGTTAATATTCAGAGAAAATCACAAAAAATAAATTAAATGCAGTACTATATGCAAAAAAGCAGATAAAAGTGTACTTAAATTCACTTATACGTCCAGCTGATTTCAGGTAGATGTTAGCCGGCCAAAGCTCTGATATTAAGAAGAGATAACTACAAATGTACCACTTATATAAGGCAAGAAAGAATGTTAGTGATGAGCTGAAACCACCCCCCACTGCTATAAATGGCTAAACAGAAATTCTAAAAAGTACTCTGTAGAGAGACAGCCATAACTTCAGTTGAGTTAACATTCAGTGAAAAACACAAATAAACAAATTAAATACAGTACTATAGGCAAAGGAACAGATAAAAGTGTACTTAAATTAAATTATACATCCAGCTGATTTCAGGTAGATGTTAGCCAGCCAAAGCTCTGATATTAAGCAGAGATAACTCAAAATGTACCACTTATATAAGGCATGACAGAATGCCAATGATGAGCTGAGCAAACTACCCCCCACTGCTATAAAATGGCTGCACAGAAATTCTAAAGGTACTCTGTAGAGAGACAGCCACAACTTCAGTTGAGTTAATATTCAGTGAAAAACACAAATAAATAAATTAAATACAGTACTATATGCAAAAGAGCAGATAAAAGTGTACTTAAATTCACTTATATATCCAGCTCATTTCAGGTAGACGTTAGCCGGCCAAAGTTCTGATATTAAGCAGAGATAACTCAAACGAACCACTTATATAAGGCAAGACAGAATGTCATTGATGAGCTGAAACTACCCCCAACTGCTATCAATGGCTACACAGAAATTCTAAAAAGTACTCACTAGAGAGACAGCCACAACTTCAGTTGAGTTAATATTCAGTAAAAACACAAATAAATAAATTAAATACAGTACTATAGGCAAAGGCGCAGATAAAAGTGCACTTAAATTAACTTAAATGTCCAGCTAATTTCACATAGATGTTAGCCGACCAAACCTCTGATATTAAGCAGAAATAACTCAAAATGTACCACATATATAAGGCAAGAAAGAATATCAGTGATGAGCTGAGCTGAAACTACCCCCCACTGCTATCAATGGCAACACAGAAATTCTAAAAAGTACTCTGTAGAGAGACAGCCACAACTTCAGTTGAGTTAATATTCAGTAAAAACACAAATAAATAAATTAAATACAGTGGTATATGCAAAAGAGGAGATAAAAGTGTACTTAAATTCACTTATACTGATTTCAGGTAGATGTTAGCCAGCCAAAACTCTGATATTAAGCAGAGATAACTCAAAATGTACCATTTATATAAGGCAAGACTGAATGTCAGTGATGAGCTGAAACTACCCCCCACTGCTATCAATGGCTACACAGAAATTCTAAAAAGTACTCGGTAGAGAGAAAGCTACAACTTCAGTTGAGTTAATATTCAGTAAAAACACAAATAAATAAATTAAATACAGTAGTATATGCAAAAGAGTAAATAAAAGTGTACTTAAATTCACTTATACATCCTGCTGATTTCAGGTAGATGTTAGCTGGCCAAAGCTCTGATATTAAGCAGAGATAACTCAAAATGTACCACTTATATAAGGCAAGACAGAATGTCAGTGATGAGCTGAAACTACCCCCACTGCTATCAATGGCTACACAGAAATTCTAAAAAGTACTCTGTAGAAAGACAGCCACAACTTCAGCTGAGTTAATATTCACTGAAAACACAAATAAATAAGTTAAATACAGTACTATATGCAAAAAAGCGGATAAAAGTGTACTTAAATTCACTTATATGTCCTGCTGATTTCAGGTAGATGTTAGCCGGCCAAAGCTCAATTGTATATAGAGGTCAGCCCATGAGCTGAGCAAAAAAATATTAATAATTTATTCCAAGAAAGAGCCTACTCTGGGCTAGACAATGAGTAGTCAAAACTGAGAAACATGGTAAGATGTGTTGCTAAAAGGTAACCTTCAAAACTGGGTAATTTTAGGATCTCTAGGAATTCAAGACCTATCGTCTTTCTCTTAGCCAGCTTTAGGCACTATTGAACCCTGCAGTTCCTGTGGCCTTCCTGGTCCTTAGGGGCCTCCCAATACAGCAAATTATTTTATTTTCTTATGCTGTTACATGTTTTGCAAACCAACAAAACCAAGTCTTGTGTACTTAATGAACCAGCTGGATAATTATAATTCTTATTTATTTCTTCTTTAAGATTCAAAGAAATCTCTGGTTATAGTAGCATTGTTTTGTAAAGTAATGGGCTTCACAGTCTCATTGAATGTTTTACCACTGGCTTAGTCACATTGACTTTTTTAAATCCTGGTGCTGGGCATTCTTTCTACACTAAAACTACCATCATAACTGTTTTTTGGCACCTGCAATAGCGATAGCTATAGAGGACCTCTTAATCATCCTTGACTGTGTGGAGGCCCCACAAAAGCTGCTGCTGGTTGAAGAAAAATTAGGAGAAAAACAAAGATTATTCATTTTCTGATTTTGTGCTTTGTCCAAAACAGGGTTGCAATATGACCCTGATAGGATAAAGTCAGTAATCACTGAATAAATATGAGCAAGGTAAGTGCTAGAGATGCAGCCCAGAGTGACCAATCTCACTGCTTACCTGGGATTGTAAGAAGAATGTACGTTTCCAATCTTCAAGGATAGTTTTCTGTTGCAGGGAGTTTAATAAATACTGGAATTACACCAGATATTATAGATCTAAACATCTTTTCTCAAGAATTCTGGGCAAATCCAAAAATAGCAGTAGAATAAATGCTCAAAATCATGAACACTTCTTGTCCTCTCTGATAATTTTTGCTTGAGCAGAGGAACTAGGCAGGGGTGTCTTCTCTCCCCTTTGTTGTTTGAATTATATTTAGAACCATTAGCAAAGAAAATAAATGACTCCAAAATTCAAGGATATAGTTGCTTTGGTAGTCAAGAGAAGTTAGATCTATTTGCAGATGACATTATTTATACCTGACAAAACCAGAAAGTGATATTACAGTGCTGTGGAACATACTGAGACAATTTCAAACCTTTTCAGGATATAAAATGAATGAAGCCAAAACAAAAGCAATATCAGTAAATTATGTACCCACATATGAATTGTTTCATCAATATCCATACTTATGGGGACATGATAAAATGAAATATTTAGGAGAATGGATTAAAGATGATACTGATGTGGCAGCTAAGGATATGTGGGAAGAGGCCAAACAAAAGATAATACAAAAATTGAGAAAATGGAAGCTCTGTTATATGGATATTGATAGTAAGATATAAGTAGTTAAATGTTTTGAGTCCCTTTTCTCATATATACAGGTCAGGCATATTTTTATCAACCAGATGAGAAGTCGTGGATAGTAATTCATAAAGATTTGAAGTATTTTATTGTGGAGGGGAAGATGGCAAGAGTCGAGTGGGATAATCTTATTCTTCCAATAGAACAGGGAAAATTGAAATTATCCAATTTGAAGGGGTATTTCAAAGCAACAGAGTTAAGGTTTCTATACATAGCACAAGCAGAAAACTATAACTCAAATGGAAAGAGATGATGAAGAAACGGGGGGAAGTGGTTCAAGTAACAGGGAGAAACTGGGATTTTGGATGCAAACCTTTAAGGAGAACAACAATACTCATACAGGATATCATATTCATAAAGTAACAGAAGATATTCTAAGAAATAAGCCAATACAGAAATGGAGAAAGGAGATTCTGCCAATAAGGGTGACTGCAATTAGGGAAACAGATTGTAGGCAAAAGGTGATGGGGTATACTGGAGAAAATCTGCAAAGGAACCAAGGCATTCAGAGCAAATAACTAGACAGGGAAAGGTAGAATTTGAAGATGCTAAGAACTTATTTGGACTGCAGGTGAGAGATTGCCTTCCATATCAAGGATTGATATCAGCATACAGGCAAAGAGAAAGAAATGGGGGAGGTGCTAAATGAAATAGCAGCACTGTTGGAGTTCTTAGTAGGATCTGGAAGAGAAGTGCATGTTAAGAAAGGAATAATTAGTCGAGTATATAAAATATTGCATGATAACTATAAGAATCAGAAGAGGTTAGGAAGAATTGGGAAGAGAGACTGGATAAGCAATTCACAAAGAAACAATGGAGCTATATATGTATGTCTCCCAAATATGCAACAAAGTCTAGAAGATTTAGGATCTTTGCCTGGAAGGATTTACATACATATTTTTATACTCCTAGCAGGCTACAATGAATCTTTCCTCAGGTAGATAGCAAATGTTGGAGATGTGATAGAGAAGAAAGAGGTAACTGGGAGCATATTTTCTGGGAGTGTAATGAGTTGACTGACTTTAAAGATTCCCTGCAGACTGCTCTGTTGGAGATGCTGGATGAGCAAATTGGAGTGACTAGGGAAATTATTTTTTTTTGAGCAATGATACAGAGTTGGAATTGCCTAAACATAGTAAAGCCTTGCTGAGTATAATTATGATGGCTGCCAAAAAAGCAATAACTAGAAAATGGAAATCAAAATCTAAACCAACTTTACTAGAAGTAACAAAGATAGTAACAGAGATAAAACAACTGGAACTGGGATCTTTAGAAAAGGGTAGTAGTAAATTACACAGGAAAACACGGGAAATGTGAGACCACTACATGCAGAGAAGGAACGATGTTTAAAAGAAGGCAGGATTTGAATAAGCTATCTGATGGTTGACTGACAATGACTGGATATATTAAAAGTGATGTATGATGTTTGCAGCCATAGTTGTGTTGGCACAGTTTGTAAGGTATAATGTTTGCAAATGAGATTGTACTGCTATGATTTATTTTCATTTATACAGATGTAAGATTGTCTGTCTCACACATGATAATATAATAAAAATGTTTCTTGTAAAAACAATCATGAACACTTATTAAATATTATTATAATTTATTTAAAAAGTAAATAGAATAATACATGTTGCATCAACATGCATTTTTTGGACAATAAAAAGTATGAAACTCTGATGTCTGGAGTTGCTGACTGTCTGTAATCCTGAATGATTTACCAGCAAATCAAACTTTTTATGAACGACAGTGCAAAATTATGATGTAAAATCAGGAACAATGACAGGTATGCATTACTCCTCAATGAGGACCACTACGGGCAAATGATGAAAAAAACATATTTTTTTATCTTGCCATGATTTACTACACCTCCCAAAGCTGCCTGCAGCAAAATAAGTACACGTTCCTAATTTTATTTTGTTTTTACTCTCATCTGCCCTCATGGGGGCAGACATCTTGATTCCTTTGGAAAGCTAAATCTGTCCCATAATGCACAGACTGAGAACAAATAGCCCTATCATTTGTTGTCAGACTAGACTTCCATTCACTTAGAATGGAACACCTGAAAAAAACTGCCAAGTTTGAGAGTCTGCAGCTCATGTGTCATTGACTGGTATGCGGTGAGTTTTACAAATGTTGTTCATATTGATGTACTACATATTCTCTGAAAGAAACTTTCAAAAGTGTCAGCAAGTTACTGAGATAAAAAAGACTTTTCACAAGGAGCACTTTTGCAAGTTTCAGTTCCTGGCCAGGTTAATCCTCCCATCTCCCCTCCTTCAGTGAGCTACAATCTCACATTTCTAGCTTGAGTAGATTCAACTATTTTGTCAGCATTGCATAACAATAAACATAACAAAATCACAGCCTGGTGTGCCACTAATATTCTCTTCACTTCTGAATAGCATTTCCCTGGAATAAAAAAAAAAGAAAAAAACAAATGCATCAGTCCAGAGTTTAGGCCAGTCTATCCACTTTTTAAAATGTGTACAGTAAAATATTCAACCTGTAATGCATTTTGGCTGCTGACATGGTTATTTATAGCACTTTGTGTACAGTGTATTTTTCTAGCTAGTTTCACTGTGTGTGAGGTATTAACTGGAAATTGTCCACTTTTATTAAGCATCTGTTGGGTTGTTTGTTTCTGATAACTTGTTGCAGTTAAACTCTTTTTTTCTAGAGGCTCCTTTAGCTGTTTAAAACTTTCATTTAAAGGCTCACTGCTACTTTTCAGCTGTGAGAAACATTTCTGCAGTTTGTTTCTCACCCTCTCTCCCTGTTGGTACAGTGTTTTTATAGTTGGTGGCTTTGCAGTTGCCCGCCCCTAGTGTAAATTTGATCTGGGACCCTCCTCCCAGTCTAGTGTCATTACCACATTCTACCCAGTACAGGGAGAACATTTGAGAAGGCCAATCAGCTTAGATTCTGCTACTCCTTTCTCTCTTTCCACTACAAAAAAAACTTGTTCTAAGCTTGTTTCCTGCCTTTCCTGTGGGTAGTCTAGCCTGGGTATAGATTTGATGTGTCCAGGACTATTTGTAGGCTTCTAGGGCCCAAGCCTTTCTGTGTTGGAAGCCTTCTAGCTTAATTTTGCTTCTTAGAACTAGCCAGTTTTTTGTTTCAGCACTTGTTCAGAACTTATTGCAAGCACTAGATAAGCTACAAATTACTACAGCACTCAACTTTCCTCACTGCCTAGAGGAAAACAGTTTCTAGTACTTAACAAATAAGCACCTATCCAGGCATGTCTAAGGATCAGCCCCCGGTGTTTTCTCCTGTCTACCTGATGAATCTGGGCATCTATCAACAACTACTTATCATTCATAAGACCCTTCACTACCCTGAGGTTACCCCCAGCCTTTCAAAAATGATTATACCATATAGAAACCTAGCCACACTCCGTTCTGCAAATCGACTACTAGTATCACTACCTAAATCAAATAATAAAGCTGGTGATTCATTACTTGCAAACTCAATAGGGAAAATCTGGAATCAACTTCCTCAAGGAATAACTAATCTAACCTCTACCTCTCTTTTCAAAAAACACATTAAAGAACATCTCAAAACAAAATGGATATGTCCATGTGCTAATCCTGACTAAAATAATGTCCACACTCTCCCAGCTCTTCCACCCTACCCCTCCTGACTTAACTCCTCTATAAACTTTCAGGAGTTTTGAGAGTTATTATCTAAGAATTGGGCTTTTTACCAGTTAAGTTTGTTCTGTCTGTATCCTGTGTTACTGTTACGTCTTTTATATAGTCTAATATAGTTGTATATAGTATAAGTTTATTTCCTATTATGAGTATCTGTTTTGTATTTGAAAAATTTTTTTCTTTTTTCTACCTTATATTTTGACTAATATTATGCCTAACGTGATAAATTGTTGTGTATTT
This sequence comes from Protopterus annectens, assembly GCF_019279795.1. NCBI lineage: Eukaryota > Metazoa > Chordata > Ceratodontiformes > Protopteridae > Protopterus > Protopterus annectens. The sequence continues at coordinate 951,422,628 of NC_056726.1, forward strand.
ACCTGTAATGGAGCTTTTCTCCCCGGGCCTCTACTGAAAATGGATATTGTGTCCAGTTGGACTAGCCCGGTCAACAAATGTAAAATAAATAAATAAATGTAGTAATTGCCTCATGTACACAGATAACCCTCTCCTCCTACCACCCAACACTACAACCTGTGAGAGATGCACTTATATAGCCAAACTGGAAGCAAAGCTCTCTTCACCCAAGACTGGACTAGACAGTCAAGAGGAGAAGGTAAACACTTGCACCACACCACACTCAGCACATAGTCCCTCAAAACCTACACCACCAAAACACACACATAGACACACAAAACACACACCTACATTCGTGGAGGCTCTCAGTAAAAACCTGCCCAAGCAACAGGGACTTCCAAAGCAGAAACACAAGCAACCTCCACCCCTCAACACAACCCAAATGACACATAGCCCACAAACTCAGTGTGCCACTCAACCACAGCCCATAAGACATAACAACGTACCCAACACTCTAATCATAGGTGACTCTATAGTCAGGCACACTGATGTTCCACTCACCAGGCTAAACAAGGAGAAAGTTACTGTCAGCTGCCTGTCGGGTGCCAGGATCCGCCACATAATGCATGCACTCAGGTCACTCCACAACAAGTACAAATATGACTCTGTCATTGTCCATGTTGGTGTGAATGACCTGAGACATACCTCCTTGGACTACATGAAAAGGGACATGGAGGAGATGTCCGATCTTGTAGCCCAGGCAGGTATGACCCTAGCCCTGAGTAGCATCCTGCCATCACCCAGAATGATACCACAGTACAAGGACAAAATGATTGACTTCAACAATTGGCTAAGCTTCTGGTGTCATTCTAAGTGGATCCAGTATCTGTCTGCCTGTGATGACATGATCGACAAGCCACGATGCTTTGCCAGAGATGGCCTGCACCTGTCGCCCCTGGGATTCCGGATACTGGCTAAGGCTCTAGCCACCCCTATAGTGCCTTTTTTAGGCAAGGTTCAAATGACAAATTCACCACCCTAACAGGTACAGGCAAGAAGAATCTGAGGCTATTGCTACTCAATGCTAGAAGTCTAAACCTCAAAATGCACTCTCTCGAGGCACTCCTTAGATGGAGAACATCGACATCTGTGCAGTGACAGAGACCTGGTTCAAGACTCCAGAGAGTACCCCTGCATTACCAGGCTATAATTCATACCACACCTTTCGGCCACCTAACCTGGACCGAAACACTAAAGGCGGAGGCGTGTCCATATTCATTAAGGATATCCGCACCTCCAGGCTAGTTGCTCAGCATAATGCATCCAAGATTATCCAAGTGCAACTAACTCTGGGCAAGACCGCAATCCAAATTGTAGCTTGCTACAGATCCCCCACCATGCCCCAGGATTCCCACTCCTCATTTCTTAATACACTGGAAAATATTAGGGTACAACCTAACACCCTAATAATGGACGATCTCAACTACCCTACCATTAACTGGGAAAACTACTCATGTACCAACTCTTGTGCTCAACGTTTTCTGGAATTCATAAATTCCAATGCCATGGATCAACTTATCCACACCCCCACCAGGGGCAGCAATATCCTAGACCTGGTTATTACCAACATGGGCAACCGGTGCTCCACACCAGAGGTCAATTCCTCATTGGTCAGATCCGACCATAAGTTAATCACCCTAGACATCCACATCCCTCCCCCAACCCCCATTATGGAAACCACAGTAAAAAATTTCTCCAAAGCCAACTTCACGCTTCTTAAGACAGAAGTGGCAAACGTCACGACACCCATGCTGATGGACAATAGAGGTATGACTGCTGAATCCTACACAAATGCACTTTATAAGCACTTACATGAGTGCATGGATTGTGCAATCCCTAACAGAACCAAGATGCTATCCTCCAAAAAAAGAAGCCAATCTGGTGGTCCCCTGCCATAAACAAACTCTACAACAGAAGAAAGAAACTGTTGCAAAAAAGAGTAAAATCCCATGGTTGGAGAAACTCCCTGGTCAGCTTCAGTAAGAAGCTCAGATCCCTCATAAAATCCTCCAAAGCTAGTTATGAAAACAAAATCGCCACTGACTCTAAAGACAACCACAAAGCATTCTATAGCTATGTCAAGAATCTCAATGGCAACACTCAGATCTGCTCTGAGTTCCAGCACAATGGCACTAAATATACAGAACCAACGGATATTGCCAGCATCCTGGCAGATAAGTTCAGTGCTAACTTTACCCCTCTGTCATCCCCTAAAGGGCCCATCTCTATACCAGAAGAATGCAAAGTTCCTGTAATCACGGCTGCACAGGTAAAAAACACACTATCCAAAGCCAAGAACACAGCATCCATTGGACCTGACGACATCCCAGGCTGTGTTCTACATGAACTACAGAATGAACTGGCACCCCATCTAAGTACCATGTTCAATCATAGCCTCACCTCAGGCTATGTGCCCACTGAATGGCGCACAGTGACAGTTATCCCACTCCACAAAGGGGGAGCCACCAAAGACCCCAGAAACTACCACCCCATTAGCGTAATGAGGCTGGTCTGCAAGGCTATGGAGCATATCATCATGGAACTTATAAACAATGACATTGGTAATCTCCAAATTCAGGACCCCACCCAGTTCGGTTTTGTAAAAGGCAGATCATGTCTCCTAAACCTGATAGACTTCTTTGAAGCAGTCACCAAAGCCATAGATGAGGGTAAGGTGGTTCACACAGCCTATCTAGATCTCGCCAAGGCTTTTGACACCATCCCCCACTCTGGAATTATAGATAAACTCACTAAACTAGGTAAAAATCCCTATGTCACAACATGGGTTGCCAAATGGCTCATTGACAGAACCCACACTGTGAAAGTAGCAGACTCCAAATCCAGCTTCAGACCTGTGACAAGTGGAGTACAACAGGGTTCAGTCCTGGGTCCTCTCCTGTTTGGTATCTACTGCTCTGAAGTACAGGCCAACACAGAAGGTCTTTAGCTAATGAAGTTCGCAGATGACTGCAAACTAGGAGCCATAATCAAAACTCCAAAAGATGTGGACATCCTACAAAAGGGCCTTGCTGAGACAGATGCCTGGTGTCAAAGCCATGGCCTCAAGCTCAATGCCAAAAAGTGCATTGTCATTCCTTTTGGTAAAACCTCAGTACCCATGAATTACCACATAGGTGGTAGTCTACTTAACACCGAAAGTGTGATAAGAGACCTTGGGACACAGGTGGACAGTAGTCTCTCTTTTGATAATCACATCGCCACAGTAGTCAGGAAATCCTTCTATGTGGCACACCTCATCACAAAAGGTTTCTCATTCAGGAAAAAAGAGGTCATTGTTCCCCTCTACTCGTCACTCATTAGACCCTTTATAGAGTACAATGCCCCTTTTGGTATGTACCTCACAAGACATCTACAACAACTGGAAAGGCCACAGAAATACCTCACAAAGAAGATTACCAGCCTCAAAGAGATGCCCTATGCAGACTGTCTAAAAAAACTGTAGCTTTACTCCGTTGCATATCGCCTACTCAGAGGCGATCTCTGCCTAACACACAAAGCTATGTCAAACCCAGAGCTTTTAGACATGCTCCACTTAAAGAAATCCCAATCCCTACGAGCTACACGCTCTAGGGACCTAAACCTCGTCACCACAATAAACAGAACATGCTGGAGGGATAGATTCCTGTCCCAGAGACTTCCCATACTCTGGAACAAACTACCTATCTATATCAAACAAAGCTCCTCATTAGCACTGTTCAAGAAAAATCTTGATGATTGGATGGGAGATAGAAAATTCACCCCGGGGATCACTTCTGTGGCTCTGCTCGACAGTGGCACAGGAAAATAATTTTCTTGGGTGGCGAAAGCCAGGGTACCTTTGGCTAGGCTTATATAGGCCCTAGGGCCAATAGCCTAGTACCTACCTATGAACCTATGAACCTATCTGTACATAGTTATTCTCTTATAGTATAACCTGAACTTATTGTATTTAATGATACATTTTACAACAGTTCTCAGTTTCTTAACAATGACCTCCCAAGCCTCTGATGTGACCTAGTACTTTTTCTTACTATTGCTTTATCTAGTTTGTCTTGGTTGTATACCTGTAGCATGTCTGTCATCCTCTCAGCAACAGACTCCTGGAGAAAACTTCCAAAGCAGATACTTGTATTGAAAGAGTAGCAGCAGCTGTAGCAGTGATATCACACTCCAAAACAATGTACTCAAACATAGTACTGACAAACACAGGGTAATGTATATGTCTTAATCAAGCAGTGATGAAATTGCTAGGGTCTTCACTGATCACAATTTTACTCTTAATCTCTCCATTTCATAATCCATAACATTCGCACCACACCTACAAAGGCACACTTCCACCTTCCACAAACACAGCTACCCACACCCACACAACATAAAAGTCAAATGTAAGGCTTTTCCCACCTTTCTGCAAAACAGTGATGTAATGGCTTTGGCAAACAAATGAAAATGATTGATGGGTGTTGGTTCAGGGCTCCCATCCATATCTCTCAATAGTACAGATTTTTGCAGAAAGTCCAGATTTTTTGTCTGTTTTTCATAAAATTGCAGTTTTCTGTCAAATCGCTGGCAAATCATTGAACACTGAAGTCAGAAAGTTAACAGACATTTGATTTTCAGACTTCATATCCTTAAGAAAATTCACTCTAATGCAAAACCTGTTTATCAACTTTCTAATTTTGTAAGTGCAATATTTACAAAACGTCCCAATGTTTGGGCCTTTGTCTCCTATTATTTATGGCCTTGTCCAGATTTATTGTTCTATGATGTTGAGAGGTATGCTGCCATCCCTTCCTACTGGAGCCAGTCCACTGCACTTGCCCAAGTGTCCCCCGCAGCAGGTATCAGTGCAGATTTGCTTTATAGTTCTTTTACACCACACACACACACAAACACACACACACACACACACACACACACACACACACACACACACACACACACACACACACACACACACACACACACAATACACAGTTAATGCGGACAAATCTGTTTGTTCAAAGTCACCAAACTTATCTCCAAACGCAATTTTATGACACCTGCTACCAATCCACTTGACAGTCTGCAGCTGTAAATCTTGTTGTCCATGTTATTTATTCTTTTCCTTGGTTTTGTTTCTCTTACTTGTAATGTTACTTTTACTCATTTTTTCTACTGCCGCCCATATCTACCCTAATTATTACTTCTAACAAATACTTCTTCTCTCTCTTTCTTCTCTTCCCCTCCTCCTGTTTATCCACTATTTGAACTTTTCCACTCTGACATTTGCTTTATGAGTAAATAATGAACTGTCACCCTTATAATGTCAGCACATTTCAATGCTACATAATATTGTATTTAGTCTAATAATAGGTTCATAGGTAGGTAGTAAGCCTAGCTAACAAAGTTCCCTGGCTTATGTCACCCAAGAAAGTTATTTTCCTGTACCAATGTCGAGCAGAGCCACAGAAGTGATTCCCAGGGTATATTTCCTATTTCCCATCCACTCAAAGATTTTGCTTGAAAAGTGCTAATGAGGAACTTTGCTCGACATAGATGGGTAGCTTGTTCCAGAGTATCAGAAGTCTCTGGGACAGGACTCTATGCCTCCTGCACGTCCTGTTTATTGTGGTGACTAGGTTTAGGTCCCTAGAGCGTGTAGCTCAGAGGGATTGGGATTTCTTTAGGTGTAGCATGTCCAACAGCTCAGGGTTTGACATAGCTTTATATGTTAGGCAGAAATCCCCTCGGAGTAGGCAATATGCTACGGAGTAAAGTTGGAGTTTTTTTGAGATGGTCAGTGTAGGACATCTCTTTGAGGCCAGTAATCCTCTTTGTGAGGTACTTCTGTGGCCTTTCCATCTGCTGCAGATATCTTGTAAGGTACATTCCAAAAAGGGCGTTGTACTCTATAATGGGTCTAATGAGTGTCGAGTAGAGGGGAACAATGACCTCTTTTTTCCCTGGATGAGAACCCTTTTGTGATGAGGTGTGCCACATAGAAGGACTTCCTTACTACTGTGGCGATGTGATTATCAAGGGAGCGACTACTGTCCACCTGGGTCCCAAGGTCTCTTATCACACATTTGGTGTTAAGTAGACTGCTGCCTATGTGGTAGTTCATGGGTACAGAGTTTTTACCAAAGGGGATGACAATGCACTTTTTGGCACTGAGCTTGCGGTCATGCCTCTGACACCAGGCATCTCTCTCAGTGAGGCCCTTCTGTAGGATGTCCACATCATTTGGGGACTCGAATATGGCTTCTAGTTTGCAGTGATCTGCGAACGTCATTAGGCAGAGGCCTTCCGTGTTAGCCTGTACTTCAGAGAAGTAGATACCAAACAGGAGAGGTCTCAGGACTGAGCCCTGTGGTACTCCACTTGTCACTGGTTTGATGTCAGATTTGAAGTCTGCAACTTTTACAGTGTGGGTTCTGTCAGTGAGCCAGTTGGTAACCCATCTTGTGACTTAGGGATTTATACCTAGTTTAGTAAGTTTAGCTATAATTCCAGAATGGGGGATGGTGTCAAAAGCCTTGGCGAGGTCAAGATAGGCTGTGTGAACCACCTTATCCTCATCTATGGCTTTGGTGACTGCCTCAAAAAAGTTGAATAGGTTCAGGATGCATGATCTGCCTTTCACAAACCCAAACTGGGTGGGGTCCAGAGTTTGGAGATTACCAATGTCTTTGTTTATGAGTTCCATGATGATACGTTCCATGGCCTTGCAGACCAGGCTCGTCAGGCTAATAGGGTGATAGTTCCCAGGATCAGTGGTGGCTACCCCTTTGTGGAGTGGGATAACTGTTGCTGTGCGCCATTCAGTGGTCACAAAGCCTGATGTGAGGCTATGATTGAACATGGTGCTTAGGTGGGGAGCCAGTTCATTCTGAAGTTTGTGTAAAACGCAGCCTGGGATGTTGTCCAGTCCCATGGATGCTGTGTTTTCGGCTTTAAAGAGTGCAGCTTTTACCTGTGTAGTTGTGATTACAGGGACTCTGCATTCTTCCTGTATAAGTATGGGCCCTTTAGGGTGTGAGAGGGTGGTAAAGTTAGCACTGAACCTATCTGCCAGGATGTTGGCAATATCAGTTGGTTCTGTAATTTTCATGCTGTTGTGCTGTAACTCAGAGCAGATCTGGGTTTTGGCATTGAGATTCTTGACATAGCTATAGAATGCTTTGTGGTTGTCCTTAGATTCAGCGGTGATTTTATTTTCATAGCTAGCTTTGGAGGCTCTTATAAGGGATCTTAGCTTCTTACTGAGGCTGACCAGGGAGCTCCACCACTCATGAGATTTTACTCTTTTTTGCAACAGTTTCTTCCTTCTATTGTACAGTTTGTTTATGGCAGGTGACCACCAGATGGGCTTCCTTTTTTGGAGGATAGCTTCTTGGTTCTGTTTGGGATAGCACGATCCATGCACTCATGTAAGTGCTAATAGAGAGCACCTGTGTAGGATTCAGCAGTTGTAACTGTATTGTCCATGTGCATAGGTGTTATGAAGTTTGCCACTTCTGTCTTAAGAAGCATGAAGTTAGCTTTCGAGAAATTTTTTACCATGGTTTTCTTAATGGGGGGTGGGGGCTGGATGTGGATATCTAGGGTGATTAGCTTATGGTCGGATATGACAAAGAGTTGACTTCAGGTGTGGAACACCGGTCACTCATGTTGGTAATGACTAGGTCTAAGATATTGTTGCCATTGGTAGAGGTGTGGATAAGTTGATCCAGGGCACTGGAAATTATGAATTCCAGAAAGCGTTGAGCGAAAGAGGTGGTACATGGGTAGTTTTCCCAGTTAATGGTGGGATAGTTGAAATTGCCCATTATTAGGGTGTTTGAACCCTAATATTTTCCAGTATATCAAGAAAAGTGGAGTGGGAATCCTGGGGCATGATGGGGGATCTGTAGCAAGCTACAATTTGGATTGCAGTTTTGCCCAGCGTTAGTTGCACTTGGATAACCTCGGATGCATTATGATGAGCAACTAGCCTGGAGGTGTGGATATCCTTAATGAATATGGACACACCTCCACCTTTGGTGTTCCGGTCCAGGTTACATGGCCGAAAAGTGTGGTATGAGTTATAGCCTGGTAGTGCAGGGGTGCTTTTTGGAGCCTTGAACCAGGTCTCAGTCACTGCACAGATATCGATGTTCTCCATTTTAAGGAGTGCCTTGAGTGACTGCATTTTGAGATTTAGACTTCTAGCATTGAGTAGCATTACCCTCAGTTTTTGCTTGCCTGTTCCTGTTACGGTGGTTTATTTGTCATTTGAACCTTGTCTAAAAAAGGCACTATAGGGGTGGCAAAAGCCTTAGCCAGTATCTGGAATCCCATGAGCGACAGGTGTAGGCCATCTCTGGCAAAGCATCGTGGTCTGTCATCTATGTCGTCCCAGGCAGACAGATACTGGATCCCCTTAGAATGACACCAGAAGCTTAGCTAATTGTTGAAGTCAATCATTTTGTCCTTGTACTGCGGTATCATTCTGGGCGATGGTAGAATGCTACTCAGGGCTAGGGTCATACTTCCCTGGACTACAAGATCGGAGAGCTCTTCCATGCCTCTTTTCATGTAGTCCAGGGAGGTACGTCTCAGGTCATTCACACCAACATGGACATTGACAGAGTCATATTTATACTTGTTGTGGAGAGACCCGAGTGCATGGGTTATGTGGTGGATCCTGGCACCAGACAGGCAGCTGACAGTAACCTTCTCCTTGTTTAGCCTGGTGAGTGGGACATCAGTGTGCCTGACTGTAGAGTCACCTATGACTAGTGTGTTGGGTACGTTGGTTTGCCTACTGTAATATCTGAATAAGTGAGTGGAATTTTCATGACAGCATCAAGGAAACATTTTCCTTCCTTCTGTGTTTTTTCTTAAGTTTTGGATTTTTCTTAGTATATTGATTTGATTTTCTTAATATATTTTATTTTTATTTTCCATTTGTTTAACAGGTTAGTCCGAATGGACACAAGGTGACCGTTTTCAGTGGAGGCTCTGGGAGAAAAGCTCCAGATACATAGTAAACAATTATAAAAAAATAATAAAAATAAATTATAGAAACATAGCTATTTTTTAAAAGAGCATAGAAAATATAAAAGGAGTAAAATCGGAGTTTTACAATTGATGCAGCATACAGTGGTTAGAATATTGAGAAACAATTAAACAAGATAATATACAACAAATATACAATTGCTTGAACATAAATTCAAAAAGAAGTTTCCATAGACAAACAGGGTCATAAACTAGAAATCATAACTATATTGATATGATTTATATTGCATTTATCTTGTTTTAATGATGGTATATGTGTGTTATTGTACATGTCATATGTACACAAATATTTGTATTAATCTATTTTGTTGTTGTGTCTTTTGGCTTTTCCCGGTTAGGGGTCGCCACAGCGGAACTCCGGTCCGCTAATGATTTGGCAGTAGACTTTCACGTGCCGAGTTGCCAGTCCTGACACACAACCTTCAATGAAGGTACGCCCATTTACGCATGTAATCACACAGAAGATGCTCTAGCTGAGAATCGAATAGGACAACAGTTACAGTATATTGACAAAGCACTGGGTCACATCAGAGGCTTGGGAGGTCATTGTTAATAAACTGAGAACTGTTGTAAAGCTTGGCATTGAGTACCATAAGTTCAGGTTATGCTATAAGAGAATAACTATGTAAACATAACCATGTCAGCAGCCAGAACGCATTATAAACTGAATGTTTTACGGTGCAGATTAAGAAATGGATAGATTGGCCCAAACTCTGAACTGATGTGAGTGCCTTGTTTTTTTTTTTATTCCTGGGGAAATGCTATTCCGAAGTGAAGAGACATATAAGGGAACAGTTTTAGTGGCACATCAGGCTGTGATTTTTTTTTTTGATGTCTGTTCTCATGTAAAGCTGGCGAAATAGTTGAATCTACCCAAGCTGGAAATGTGAGACTGTATCTCACTGAAGGAGGGGAGATGGGAGGAGTAACTTGGCCAGGAACTGAAACTTGCAAAACTGCTCCTTGTGAAAAGTCTTTTTTATTTCCGTAATTTGTTGACACTTTTGCAAGTTTCTTTCAGAGAATGTGTAGTACATCAATAGGAACAACATTTGTAAAACTCATCACATACCAGTCAATGACACATGAGCTGCAGACTCTCAAACTTGGCATTTTTTTTCAGGTGGTCCATTCTAAGTGAATGGAAGTCTAGTCTGACAACAAATGGTAGGACTATTTGTTCTAGACAGATTTAGCTTTCCAAAGGAATCACAATGTCTGCCCCCATGAGGGCAGAGAAGAGTAAAAAAAAAATAAAATTAGGAATGAGTACTTATTTTGCTGCAGGCAGCTTTAGGAGGTACAGTAAATCATGGCAAGATAAAAAATATATGTTTTTTCATTGTTTGCCTGTAGTGGTCCTTTAACCCTGCTGTTGTTGGACAATTGCTAAACAACAGACAATAATCTGGTGTGACAATATTGATGTTGCGCAATGTACTGCTATTTGCTGAAATCAATCCAAAATTAGCATTTCTATGACTTGTGTATGTATGTTTGTGTGTGTGTGTGTGTGTGTGTGTGTGTGTGTGTGTGTGTGTTTTGTAGTGCAAGAGTTACAAGCTGGCTGTAATTTATTTTCTAGCACAAACATCATCACCATTGTCATTGCACTTGTGTTGGGGGCATGGTTGCAGTGTATTTAAGAGTAAAAGGTTATCCATAATTTCTTTCATTTAGTATTACAAACATAAACCTTATGCATGATTGATAGCTATTTTTGGTGGTCTGGCAAGACGAGACTGTGTGAAAGCAACCGTTCATTGCCGCTGTGGTGCAGTGATTAGCATTGCCATTTCACAGTGCTTTGCTGTGGTTGAGTTCTTGGCTGTGGATTTACCTGTGTGGGGTCAGCATGCACACACACACACACACATGAGTGTGTGTGTCTAACCATGCTCTGTGGTTTCCTGCACCATCTCAAACTCATGTAGCAGGAGAAATGGAATTCCTCCAGTTTCCCTGAAAGTGGATGTGCAGTGTGTGTGTGTGTGTGTGTGTGTGTGTGTGTGTGCATTTAAAAAATATATCTGATTTTTATCTGTATATACACACAGTAACACTAGGCACATACATAGCTATTCTCCATAGTAGCAAGAAAATGCAGTTTAGAAGTAATTATCTTTCAAAAATAAGGCATAAAATTAATCACAGAACATTCTGACCCTTATTTGTATCCATATATTTTGCTGGCCTTTGCCCACAACCTAGCATATTCTAAAATCAGCCCTGCTCAGAGGTATGTACAGATGTTTCCTGTAGCTTGGGTGGGGAGCTGAAGATGAGGATGGGGATATGGTCATTATCACTTTAATATTTATCACAATCAAACCTTAGAGATGTGCACAGGAGGTCATTATAGCTTTTATTGGGGCTGGGTACAGCGTGGTCATTGTTTTCTTTACTTTTCTCACATACTCAGAAGTGTGCAAAGAAGGTTACTAGAGCTTGAGCTAGGGCAGTGAACTATCTAGGAACAACAAAGTGCAACACTTTACTGTAATCATTATTTTTTCTCTTTACTCACGATCACACACAGGCACATTTACTGGTGGCTGCCTGTCTAGAGTAGGGGTGAGGAGTGAAGAATCAGGAATTCTCAGTCTAACACCAGAGGGATGCATATGCAGCAACTGTCTTTTTTGGTGGGTAGGGAAGTAGGCAGTATTCCCAGACAGGATTTCTGTATCCTCACAAACATCTTGTTAGGTTATTGTGAGCTACTGTTTAGTCAACTTTGAACATTACACCGTGGGCATAACTAATGACTTCCTTGAAAGAAAAAAAAAACATAAGACTGAAATTCTTTTCTTACTCATGATTTTAATTCAGGTCACAATTGGTTGGGAAAATGGTCTAAAATGCATTCCGTTACCCTTTGGTTTCTGGTGCCCTGGCTCAATTGAGTTATTTCCTAAGCAGTTATTACTGTGCTGTCTTGGCCAGGTAATTTGTGTTGAAGGGATGCAAGTAAAACTAAAGTTGAACAGCAAGACTGAATTTCTTTCCTTAATCATAATTTCTGTTCAGGCCATCGTTGGATGAAAAGTCTGTGTAAAATGAAAAACAAATTAAAATGCAGTTCAGAGTATATAAAAAGATGTGGCTTCTTGAAAAAGCTGAAGAGTAAGGTAAAATATAAGAAAAGGAAAAAAAAAAAAGTAATGTGCATGGTGTGAGGAGTCTGAGATGGGGGAAAACGGGAGCACTGGAGGGTGTGTGTGTGTGTGTGTGTGTGTGTGTGTGTGTGTGTGTGTGTGTGTGTGTGTGTGTGTGTGTGTGTGTGTGTGCGTGTGTCTGTGTGCACGCTGGGGGTGGAGTGAAACAGTAGGGCACCATTTCACTGAAGTCTACCCTGTAGGTACAGTTGTTGTAATGTATCATCGTTGCAACTAAATGTTAATGACTTGTGAATGTCCCTCTGTGAGTTGGGCCAATATAGTGTGGTACACGGGCATATCACAATGAAAGAGCCTTGTTCTACAGTTCATTCTGTGCATACTACTTAAATTCTGCAGCATGAACTAAAATGTTTTTTAAGAGGGGTAACAGTGACAGGATTATACTTAGACTGGAAGTGTCCAAGAGGCCCCCAACTTGACATTTGCTGGAGCCCCCAAAATGTTAACACCAGCCATGATATTTTTAAGGGTACTGTACTAGTTAGTTCATTTTACTAAGTTTCAGAGTTAGTTCAGGGAATGTAGGAACTTCTCAGGATGGCATTTCTTTTAACAGTCGAGCATCTAGCAACAGTGTTAACATTCAGTGTGTCCTATCTGATTAGATTTGTGGCAGTTTTGTCCACTATCTTTTAGAGCTGAGGGTGAAGGGTATCCTGTAGATTATATTTATAACTAATGCTTAAATAAAATTCACTACTCTACTTTCATGTTTTTGTAGCTGAGCAGAAATGTAGGAACTATGTTGGAATAGGCAAATTGGTATACATTCTGCAATGGCTGTAAATAGTAGTCTGTCATACCTGATACACTGGATAAGGAGGCTTGACTGAGTTGCCTAAAATTAGTCATCCAAATATAAGTTTAAATAGATGTGGAATCCATGAGCAGTCCTGAAGTATGCCACTCTTGATATAAATATGCTTAAAATAATTACTGTCAATCAATATAATAATAGGTTATCATACAGGCTGTTAAGCATTTTAATAAATAATAGAACATTTAGCTTGATTAGTATGTGGTTTAGAAAACTTACACCATCGAAGAAGTTTAATGGTTTATTAGAGAGAGAGAGAGAGAGAGAGAACATGTCCATGAGCCAGGCTTGATTTCTAGCCTATCGCTTCAGGTTGTTGGAAAGTGTCCACTACTGGGGTTAGGAGGCAGAGAAAAGTGCGTACCTTCCTCTCATGCTGCACATCCAACCTACAACATGTGCATGACACTATGTGCTGATACTTAAAGGATCTATAAGCATGAAAAGCTTCAGTCCAGAAAAAAGACTGAGGCAAATACCCATTCAGGATGGACACAGTCATGTACAGGAAGAAATGGAGGGTGAAAAATAGGGAAATCTTGACATGATGATATGTCAAGTGACATCTATTTTACATATTTGAATAAGAATATTTATAAGTTACAGTTAATATTAGAGACATACTGATACTCATACCTACCATTGTACATATACCCAAACTAATACTTATCTCATACTCATCCCTACACTCATACCTATCATTTTACTCAGACCCATACTCTTACCCATACCTATCCATGCACTCATATCCATACCTTTACTCATACCTGTCCTTGTACCCATACTCATACCCATACCTATTCACACACTCATATCCATACTCATACGTATCACTGTACTACAACTCACACTCATACCTATCATTCTACTCATACTAATACCCTATCATTACAGTCATACCCATATTCATATCCACACTCATATCCACACATATCTATCCTTGTACTTGTACTCATATTCATACCTATACTCATTCTTATCCTGGTATTCATACTCATACCCATACCTAGCCTCATTTTCATATCTATACTCATATTTATCCTGATAATCATACCTTGCCCCCTCCCACAAAGGGGGTGCAGGGAGGCTAGCATCCCCTAGCAAAAAGAAGTTTCAAGGAGAAGAGCAGTTTCTGAGATTTGCTCTTCTGTGCATTTTCATTTTTTGGGGGTTTTTTGGCTTTTTTGCACTCTGCATTTCAAGTGCTGACATTTCAATAGGGAACCATCTCAGAAAGCTCTTTTTGTAGATGTTTCCTGCTGGGTAATCTTAGAGGAACTCATGTTTGTCTTTTTGTCTGATTAGCAAGCGTTGCAGAAAAGCAGTTATTTTAATTATAGTGTTTCAAAACTGTCAGTTTTGCTGCAGCCAGTTTCTAAATCTCATTTTAGTTTGGAAGTACCCTTTATTTTATGATATGACTAAAACTTCTCATTAGAGTTTAAATATTCAAGCAAAGCTGTAACATACTGCCCAAGATTGTTGATATTTATTTAAGTTCACAGATGTATATTAGGCTAATGATCACTGGGGCCATTTTAAGTTTAGCCATGCATCCCAAATCTCTAACAAGTTTTGGGACTCTTGATAAGTGTAAGCAGGGGCTTGGTAGATGAAACATTTATGAGTAGGGGCCTGGGAAATAAACTATTTACAGGTAGCTTGTGTCCATTAAAAAAATAGATGCCAAAGCAGTGATGAATTTCCTGTTTCACATCCAATTGTCCAAGTTACAGTTGAATTGGGTTATGGAGAAACTCTTCTTCACATGGATGGGAAGCCTTTTCCAGAGAAGGGGTAGTCTCTTGGATACTTACCTGACTCTCCAGCAGGTCCTGTTTATATCACAGGCAAAAATTAAGTCTTTAGAACAAGTAATTGTGGTGCCGTTTGTTTTGTTAATATATAGGAGGACCATCATGGTGGGGACCAACAATGCCTTGCATGCTAGACATAGATCTCCCCTTTACAGTCTACAGGAGACAGAATATAGTGGTAGGGCTTTGAGGTGGTCTGCATAGGACATGTATTATTTTAGTGCAGAACCTTTGTGGACATTCCAGATGCTGGATGTGCCTGCTTAGGTACATACCAAAGAGGGTATTTAATTCAATGATAGGTCTGATGAATACCAAATACAGTGGGACAATGACCCCCTTAGACTTACCTCTGTTTATTAGTTGCACAACATACAATGATTTCTTCACAACTATATACACTTGATGGTCAATGGCTAGATTACTGTCTATGTGTGTCCCCAAGTCCCTGACTACTAGGTTGACACTTAGGATGTGTTACCAATATGATAATTAGCAGAGGTGGATGACTTCCCAAAGGATACTATTATGCATTTTTTTGGCATTTAGTTTTAGTCCATGGCTCTGACATCAGTTATTTGTCTGTGTCAGCCCTTCCTGGATTAGTGTTGATGAGGGATTCTGTGGCTGTTCATAATGTGCAATCATCTGCACATTTGGTTTGTCAGAGGTCCTTGATGTTGGCTTTGACTTCAGAGAAGTAGTTGCCAAAAAGAAGCAGTTCCAAGATTGATCCCTGAGAGACTCCACTGGTGACACACCTCTTTGCAGTGGTGGAGCACCTAATTCTAACTTCCTGGGTCCTGTGAGCCAGCTGGCTATCCACCAGGTGACATAAGGATTTATACCTAACCTCTTGAGTTTGTCAACAATGCCCAAGTGGCCAAGTCAAGTTAGGCAGTGTGAACTGGTTTGCCCTTTTCCATTGCTTTGGTGACCTTATGAAAGAAGTCCACCAGGTTGAGTAGGCATGACCTACCCCTGACAAAACCAAACAGGATTGGATCCAGTGTCAGGGGGTTTCCTATGTCATTCCTGATCATTTTCATGACTTTGCATATGAGACTACTGAGACTTACGGGTCTGTAGTTTTCCGAGTCTGTGGATGGCCTGCCTTTATGCAGAGGGATGACTTAGATGGAAATAAATGGATGTTCCTGCTATATCAGGTTTAAAGGGGCAACCCCAGAATCTAAAATTCTGGCCAAAAGAAACTTGTCCTGATACCTCCCAGTTGTCACCACCCACTGACCACATCATCATCAACCCTACTCCTGGATTCAATTTACTTTATGCAGCCCTGTTTTCATTCCCACTGGTGAACACTTCTTCTTCTTCTTTCGGCTTTTTCCTGGTTAGGGGTCACCACAGTGGATCATCTGTGCACTCATGATTGGCAGTGGAGTTTTGCAGTGTCAAGTTGCCAGCCTGGCGCCCAACCTTCCACATTTAGAGTATTCAAACCACCTACAGCATGTCTTTGGGATGTGGGAGGAAACTGGAGCACCCAGAGAAAACCCATGTGACCACAGGGAGGACATGCAGACTCCGCACAGAGGGCACTCCAGCCGAGAATTGAATCGGAGAACGTCTTGGTGTGAGGTGGCAACTCTAACCACTGCACCACCGTGGCCGCCTGCCTGACTGGTGAACACAATTAACAATATTCAATTTTTGTCAGAGCTTTCAGTCCCTGATCACTAGGAAACAATAAGGTTATTACATTTTTGTGTGTGTTTGTGGTGGGGGGTGGTTAGAGAAGACTCTCAGTGTTTACTTTTTATGAACTCCTCAAAAAGCTTTTCTTAATTGTGCATCTCTTTATTCCCTTTATTTATTATGCATAGCATAACTGCAATATAGTCAAAAGAAACAGTTTAATGAATTTATACTAAATCTTAGCAATTTTTTGACGTAGTCCCCTTACTCTGTAATAAAGCAATCTCAGAATTAGTACGTAAAACTACCACAGGTTGCCATACTGTACAGCCCCCATTGTTTGGACTTCATTGTTTAAAATTATTAATTGCTTGTGTCACACACATTTTTTACAACAGGTCATAAAGCCATTACACTTGTCATTACACTTGGCTGGCATTCAGAGATCAAAAAACAAAGCTTGAAAAAAAGAAGACTGCTTCTACTATTGTTCAAAACGTGCAGCATTTTGATGCTTTCTACAGAGGAAGTAGCAGTCATGCATAACATCATAGCACTTAGCTAGCATTCAGAAATCTGCACAAAATGAAATACGAAATGAACAGTAAAATCTTATTTACTAAAGTTTTAGCTTTGCCCTGCTCATATACTTTCCTGCCAGGTAGTAGCAATTGATGTTATAAAAATTCCTGAAAGGCTATTTTTCTCTCAGGATAAAAAGCACAGGTGAAACTAATGAATGACTCAGTGACAACTGGTGTGAGTACAACTGCAATTTGAGATGGAATTTGACTAAGACCATTGAACCTTCCTGTAAACACCCCTCCCATCCCATAGCCAAAGCTGGGACATGTTCAGAAAGCCAAACTAAAAATGTAAACAAAGACTAGAATCAAAACAAAAAATGTCTGGGACTGCCCCTCTAACAAACCCTCTAAGAAACACTCAAATCAAAAATGTATTTCTTTATTATTTTTAATTAATATATGTGGACTAATGTTTTACCCCCTTTCAGCTACAATAGCAAGAAGGTAATACTATACACATATTAGTGTAACCAATCGTCATATTTTTTTTTTTTTTTGTAAGGAAATCAGAAAACCCCTGGGAAAACGAACATCCACATGAGGAGAATAAGCAAAGTGTACAAAGATGCTAACAGAAGTCAAGATATAAAACAAGAAGCTGGATCTACAAAGCAGTGATTTGCCATTGAGCTACCAGTTGTCCAGTAACCTGCACAGGTTTACATGTTAACCTTGTCAGGAACACCCTTCAGTAAATGTATGCCTAGGTTACAGATCCGACATCAATTTCTAATTGATATACTTGTTTGAATGCTTAAGTGACTTACTGCCCAGCTGTATAGCTAAGATTATTTCTTACCATCTAAAGACACCTCAGTTGCTAATTTACTCTGTTGATTAGTTACTATATAATACGCCTGGTGGTAATGCTAAATTACCCACGGTTGGCGTGGTTTGGTCCCGAGGCGAAGCCCGAGGACCAAACAAAGCCAACCGTGGGTAAATTTAGCATTACCCACACCCAGGCGTGGGTTACTGCTATTATACCATGACATTATTTAAGAAAAGAAACTATTACTTTTCTTAAATAATGGCATAGTATAATGCCTGTTTACTGCCCTTCCGCAGATGTCTGGCATCCGCGGCAGTTCTGATGTACTGCGCGCCTGCGCAGTACATCAGAGCTGTGGACAAAAGCAATGGAGAAAGCAAGATCTCCGTTGCTTTTTTTTAGTTTCTCGCTATGTTAAATGAGTTTAACATAGCGACACAGTTTTAAAATAAGCAACGGACATCTCCGTTGCTTATTTTAAAACTGTCTCGCTATGTTAAACTCATTTAACATAGCGAAACACTAAAAAAAAGAAATGGAGATCTTGCTTTCTCCGTTGCTTTTTTTTTTAAACACTGCCTCGCTATGTTAAATGGGTTTAACATAGCGAGACAGTGTTTAAAATAAGCAACGGAGATCTCCGTTGTTTATTTTAAAGCTGTCTCGCTATGTTAAACCCATTTAACATAGTGAGACAGTGTTTTAAAAAAACGAGTTATACTAATGGAAAAAAGTCCGGGCGACCGGACCTTTTTCCATTAGTATAACTCGATTTACAACGGGCACGCTGGCCAATCAGCGTGCACGTTTTGGGGGGATCATGGTATAATGCCTAGTATGGATTCCTTAAAAACTAAGCATGATATTTTATTTATTTGTATAGAAAATCATTATTGTTATTTTCCATTATTATAATTTGAAGTTTTTTATGTCAGTATCTAATGCATTGAGCATTTGCAATGACATAGAATAGCAAAAGTGAGCATAAATCAAGTATATTCGAACACAGAAGCTATTCAGTTCTAGAAAATCAAAATAAATGTAGGGATGCAAAAACAAAAATACATATGTGGAGAAGAACAGCTACTGAAAAAGATTCAGCACTATTATTAAAGTGCACCCAAATCAATCAAACAAAAGTATGCTCACAGTTTTGCCATAAGCAAATCAGGAAAAATAACCCTTAGAAAAACATCTAATAAACCAAGGGTAGTCAGTTGATCTATGAACAATGTCAACACTTAACAGCTTTAACATGTATTTCCCTCCAGACATTTGTTTCACTATACATGCTTCAGAAGTAGCCATTAGGAGTTTCAAGCTATAGCTTTTTTTTTTACTTTTTAGTAAAAACTGTGCCATGTGTGGTTTATCAACAAACACTAGTAAGAATTTTGTTGCTCTTATTCCACTATCTCCCCACCTTAGAAACCTGAAATTAATAACAGAAATGTAATAAAGTATACAGTTGCATGCAGCCATGTACAAATCTCCAACATGTTAAACATACCTTAATACAGTCAGGGAATTTGTCACACATTTTAAATAATGTACATACCAGTGGACTACACAGATACTGTGTTAGAAATAAAAAAATGCAGTAAAATGTTGCAAAGTATTATAGCTGCGTTTTCTGTAGCATGGAGTATTTTGGATGGGTTCAACAAAGTGCCAAAATCTGATATGATCATGAAGGCACAGTGTTCATTGGACTATTAACTAGCTATATGAGGGTGCCAGTCTGCTAAGATAATGGCACCATTTTGCAAACCTGGAGTACCTAACATTATATATTTATAGGAACATGTCAGGAATGCTTGCCAGAAGCAATGTGGACATCTTTTTTTTTCCATAAAGACCATGTTTTCCACTGTATTTCATTACTATAAATACCTATCAAATAGAAATAAAGCATATTTATAATCATTCAATTTAAATTTGATGCATCAAGAAGGAAGCATTGTCAGGTTCTTCAAGCATGTTAACCAGTGAGGTGCTTATCGCCTTTTCTGCATTCTGAATTCAGAGCTCATTATTTAAGAGAGTTCTACATTTTCATTGGCTAAGGTTTACAAATTAATGTTCTTTGTCAAATTTCATTTAATTGAAATTAGTTTCATACCATTTACCAGAAAAACACATGACAACTAGAAGTGGTATCCAAAAAAGCTAATATCAGTTCAATTATAATGATGTTTGAAGTTAATTCATATTCTGCACATTTGAAGAAAGACAAAAACATGGAAAGAAATAGCATGTGTGTTGATTGCACCATGTTTGCAATAAAAATAAAAAAACAGAGAAAAAATTTATAAGTAGCCATTGTTTTATATATATATTCATGGACACCATATTGATAGGATAGAGTGCAACGTCATTATTACTTTGAGGGAGACACTAAGAGACAGAAATTATCTCTGCAACTGCAAGGTGCATAGCTAACCAAACAAGTGTAAAGACTGATTGATACTGATATGTGGAAGGGATAAAGACAACATAAGGTAGGCCTGTACATTCAGTTCACCTTCTGCATGGTATATGGAAGGGATAAAGACAACATAAGGTAGGCCTGTACATTCAGTTCACCTTCTGCATGGGAGCTATGCCGGTGATTAATGCACCCAGTGACAACACAAATTCTTTAGAATATAGCACATAGTAACCAGTCTGCCCTGTTATTTTAGGTATTTATTTAATGTCAGACTTAATGACTAATTGTACTGCTTTATAACTCAAATAGTAATGGACCAATCTTCTAATTATCCTTTTCAGGAGAAATCCCTATACAATGTAAGCATACCTCTCAGTTGTAACCAGTTTTAAAGAATTGGTCCTAATTTTTCTGCATATTTTTGCTGTGTCCCACATAAAATATTTGATTTATGTGGTGATTCACTGAGATCTACAGTCAGTCATTAATGCCAAACAGTACAGTTTTATTCAGAAATGCATGTTGCTGAAAAACATTTTGTTCTACAATGTTTTTTAAAGTATAATATTTAAAATTTATTTCTGATTTAGTGTTTTTGTCTCACATTATTTTTTTGGCTTCATCCCTGATTCTCGAGCAAAAGATGTTGTGAGCTATGTAGTATAATAAGGACATACATAATTGCTAAGTACACAGTACAGGAGATAAGCTGCCTGTCTTAGTGTGAAGAACTTCAATAGCAGCTGAGAGAAGGGTGACGAGTACAGTGTTACTCTGCTTGTCTTTATAACAAAGTTTGATAGTCTTTGATCTCTGGCCCTTGATCTAAATGGGTTCAAACTCAAGAAAGGATCAATCATGGTTTTGGTCATCACGCACACCTGATGGGATTGACTACATGACTGAGCCTAATGATGAGGCCCTGTTGTGAAATGATGCAGAACTCCTTTTCAGTCCTGGCAACAATAACATGTTCTTCCGATCCCTAACTGCATTAGGGGTGAAGAGCTCATATGTATCAAACTCTTCATCAAACTGCTTATCTCCTACACAGAACATATTATAGGGTAAGATATTGTTGTCAAACTTAGATGTTTAACAACAAACTATAAAAGTAGCAAGAAACTAGCAATTAAGAATGTTTTATCTTTGACAGCAGTGAAACAAAAGTTATGTACTTACAATAACGACAGATCCATGCTGCCTGATTTTCATATGGATCAACACATGAGTTGCTGGATCCAACTGGATCTGACCTCAGTACTGATTCTGAAATCCAGGGCTCTGACTCCTCCCCTACCCACAATTCCCTCCACTCCACCTTAGTACCTCAGATTGAGTTTGTCCCACTAAATGAATCTATAGCAATTACATTCAAGACTAAACCTAACATACAGGTAAAAAATAGGTTTGGAAGGCAGTCTGTCAGAAATGCTTGTACAAGAAACTATCCAGTCACCAGAAGCCCATTTATGTCAATTGTGAAGGGGACAGGAGAGATGGAGGTTAAACTGGACAAAAATCAGAGAATATGGATCTATCATTATGGTTAAGTACATAACTTTTGTATCCAGTGTTATCTATTTTCATCCAGTTTAACATATGGGACAGATTCTGAAGCTGTTTTACCTGGGTAGTATCAATGAAGGGCATTCCCGAAAATGGTGGAACCAAAAGAAGGAAGTGATCTAGAGTGTGCATACTGAATGCAATGAAATGTAAAAGTGTAAATTATTGACCAAGTTGCTGCAGCACAAATATCAATAGGCAGTCTACTAGTAAATGCTGTTGATATGGCCATTGCCCTTGTAGAGTGAGCATTAGGTTTAGACTACAGGGACAAGCCCTTTTTATTGTAGACAAAAGCAATGCAGTCTGATAACCATCTGGAAAGAGTAACCTTAGCAACTGCTTTGCCTAATTTAAGTCCTGAGAAAAGAGCCAACAACCGATCAGACTTTCTGAATTGGTTGGTCCTATGAGGATAGAAACTATGTTAGTGATGAACATCCAGCATATGTAAAATGCATTCACCTTTGTTTAAGAATTTGGGGAAAAATACTGGAAGATCTCTTTCTTTATCTCTAGGCTTGTAATGACAACGCTGCTAGTCCCTTTCTGAAATAAATAAAAATTATAAATGGGCTGCATATAGTGTAGATTTTCTGCTAATTATCTTTACTATACCTGGTGGATTCTTGCTTAGACCCATTGAATATTGTTTTTCTTTCTCCTTTTGGTGTCAGACTCTCCTCTCAGCTCAACCTGCTCCATTTGCCCTTGCTAACATTTAGGGTCACTCTGCTCCCCTACACTACCCTACCCCATCCCCACCCACCCCCTCTTTCTTTACATTTATAATTGTCTAACCACTCCCCCTCTTTCCTCAACCTATCACACCCCCTTTCCCTGCCCATTCACTTCCTCTCCTCTCAGATATCCACTGCTTTACCCCCCCATCTCTCAGATGCCCCATTCATTTTATCAAGCTCTTTTCTTTATCCCCTTTACCCTTCTCCATACATTTCTAGGAATAGCAACAGCAATAGCTCCTCTTCCTCCTCCATTCTCTTCCCCAATCTACACTAGTACTCTACTTAATACCTACTCTGACATTAACCCTAGCCTCTATAACACATCTCCCATTCCTCAAGCTAAACTTCACTTCTTCCCCTCTAACTACTCCTTGTACTTCTTACCATATTCTCACTTCCATGTCCTACAGTTCTTTATCTCTAGACTCTCATATCTCATCCTCCACTCCTCCCATATCTTCTCCATCCTTAACTGCTTGAGTGAAATCCACCCAAATTCAGGGCCCACTGACTCTAGCAACTGCTCAAATCCTACTATCCCACTGTACTCCAAAACTCTCCATATCACCACTTGCAGTTTCCAAAGTATCTGCAACAAAACCACCAAGCTTCATGCTTGGCTTACCCAAAACAAAACTGACATTCTAGCTGCCACAGAAACATGGTTAAAAGTCCACTATTCAAGAATCTGAAATTCTCCCCACAAACTATAATATCATTAGAGTAGATATACAAAAGAAAAAAGGAGGTGGCATAGCCCTCATCTACCCAGATACCCTCAATATTACTCCATACAAAGGTTACATCCCTAAATTCCAAAATGCCTAGATTCTAATCTCCTTTCTTGAAATTAACCTTTCAAAAAGCTTTGTATTACTGTGCTATATATCCCACCTGGTAACAACATTCCAACACTAGAGGATATATTATCTTGGCTTTCCTACAACATATAAAAATGAAACAATTGTCCTCTGGGACATGAATATTGATTGGTCTTCTCTCTATAATAACCAGTCTTCTGCCAGTATAAACCTTTTCCACTTCACTCAACTTATTAATAACACTACTAGGTACAACAACAAAACCAATGTAGGATCCATCCTTAATTGGATTCTAGTATCAAATCCATCCAAATTAATTTCCTCTGGCACTTTGCCTATCTCTATCAGCGATCATCTCCCCACTTTCACTATCTGAGCATGCTCAGCCTTTCCCAAAAAAAAAAACATAATATTAAATTAGTGAAATCCTCTCTAAGTTCAACTCTAGTACATTTAACAGCACCCTAAAAAAACATAAACTGGAACATCCTTAAAACTCTCCCCCTGGATGACACAGTATTCTACTTCAATAATTCTTTCCTATAAATACTAGATAGTCTAGCTCCTTCAAGATACAAAAGAACTAAAAACTGTAACACTCCAAGGCTAACCAAAACTACCAAAAAAATCATGCGTAATAGGGACAAGGCATGGAAAGCATGGCTTAAATCTAAGAATATATCCAAACTTATTCAATATAAAGAGCTTCATAACCAAGCCAAAACCTCATTGCTAAAGATAAGCAGTACTACTTCTGGAACCAACAAAAATCATAGAAATAGTAACCCAAAATCCTTCTGGGCCTCCATTAACAACCTCCTGTCCCCGGCACAAAACTCAGTCCTTGCCCACACCCCGAGTAAGCTCCCGAACAAATGGCTAGTATCTTCAATTCATATTTTATTGACACCATTGCCAATATTAGCTCTACCTACTTCTGTCCTCTCCCAAACCCCTTTACTACTTAAAATACTTCTACAATTAAAGCCCTGCAAAAACTCTGTTGATAACATGCGTGCCAAATATCTTAAACTCTCTGCAGACTTGGTGGCTTATCCAATAAGCATTCTGATTTATAGATCTATCCAGGAATCCTACGTCCCTAGTTTATGGAAAAAAGCTATAATATCATCTCTCCATAAAGGTGGCCCCTCAACCTACATCTCTAACTTCCATCCTATTGCTATACTTTCTCTATCTCCAAAATCCTAGAAAAAAATGCATTCAGAAACAACTTTTAGACTTCTTCTACAACACAACATTCTCTCCCCCACACAGCATGGGTTCTGCCCAGGACATAGCACTTCCACTGCTCTCATTTTCTTTTTAAATATAGTCAACAAAGCCCAAGGCACAGCAAATATTGTATCAACCCTTTTCTTAGACCTATCAAAAGCATTTGACACTATCTCCCACTCCATCCTCCTCTCTCAGCTCACTAGTATGTCTGTCTCCCCACTCCCTTAACTGTTTCAGTAGCTACCTCTCTAACAGAGATCATGCTGTCAAATGGCAAAACTCCATTTCCTCTTTTATTCACAACCCTACAGGGGTGCCACAAGGTTCTATTCTTGGCCCTCTTTTCTTTAACATTTTTATCAACAATCTCCACCAAGCTATATTACAGGGATCCCTAATCCAGTATGTAGACATCTCTACTATAGTCTGCTCTAAAACAAATTACCCAAGCTACGTTTTCCTCAGTGGAATCCTGGCTACACAAAAATCACCTCTCCCTAACCCCCCCCCAAAACAAACTTATAATCTTCACTCCCAAGTGAAACTCACTCATTAATAAAGCTGACCTTGAAATTTTCTCTCCTAACTTCACCTAAATTGAGCTAGTTACCCACATTAAACTGCTAGGAGTAATTACTGATGTAAATCCTAAATTCAATCACCACATCCAAAACAATATTAGTAAGACCCACAAAAAAATGTGTGCTGCTATATAGACATAAATGTGTCTCCCTCCTTTCCAAACAAGCACTAGCACTATCTTACCTTCTAACTTAACCGATCTGCAGTTTTCCCTAGTGGCCAAATTAGACATTTGCTATGACAAAATTGCTAAATTCGGCACAAATAGTCACCACACTACTCACCACTGTACTGCCTTAAAGCAACTGAAATGGCTTGAACTCCCCCACTATCTTCTCCGTCTTCAGCTTTCCACTGCTCATAAACTGATCTGTAAACCATATGACTGTCCAGCTCTAAGATCCATATTCTTCCTGTATAATCCAGCCCATCCTCTTCACTCTGAGCACCAATATCTGCTCCTAATACACAAGCCAAAATTCCTTGCAGTTCAATTACTATACTTGTGGACCATCTCCAAAATCTGGAACAACCTTCCAGCTCCAATCCGATTACAACCATCACCAGCTATCTTCAAAGCTGCCCTTTACAGCCACCTCTCCTCTACATGGACATGTAACTGCTCAACTCCTTCTTCAGCAGTTACCTACATTTTTACCTACTTATAAACTAGAAAAAACTCTGTCTATACCCAAATTCGCCTCTATACTCCTCAGTAATTTTGTATCCCTTATTCTAGGTATACTTGGTTTTGACAATGGTCACTTTATTCTATGTAAATACTTTTCTATGTAAATACTAAGGTTATGAAACTTTTATGTACTGCTTTTTTGTGCAATTTATAAGTTTATGTGTATGTTGGCAGGTTGTATTTTTGTGTCACTGACACTTGTTACTGTGAGAAATACTGAAATTTGTTGTTATTTCTGCCTGTTACTGTGGAGCTTTTCTCCCCGGGCCTCCACTGAAAATGGGCTAGCATGGCCCAGTGGACTTTCCCAGTAAACAAATGTCAATCAATAAATACATTTACTGACCAATTTAAATTAGTTTCAGATGCCACTTTAATGATATATTAATTCTCAAGAAAACACTGCCTTTATGTAATACCAGATATGGATGATTGCAGGAAAGGGCTTGCAGCACTAAAATCCATCTGGCTGACATAACAGACACCAGAAAAAAATGTTTTCCAAGAGAGAGACATCAAATCAACTGATGCTGCTGGTTTAAAAGGGGATTGAGTTAAAGACTGTAGGATGATAGTAGTATCCTTAGAAGGTACTTGATCTCTCAAAAAGGTTTTAGAAACTCTTAAGAAAGTTATAGAATTGTCATTCTACCCTGTGTGGAAAATGTAGATTGCAGCCGTTAGCACTTTGATAGTGGAATAACTAGAGCCACTGTGGAAAACTTTGGACAATAATTCTAATAGGGAAGGAATGGGAGAAGAAAAAGGGTCTAAATCTTTTGACATAGCCCAAATGGAAAATCTTTTCCATTTGCTATGTCAGATCTTTTTAGTGGATTAGTTTTAAGAAGCTGAAATGATCTGAACAACTGACGTTGGGAGCCTGACATCTCTGGCTAAGGTTAGAACTGGAAGGAACCAAGCAGTTAATTTCAAGGATTTCTGGTCCAGAGGAGGCAACAACTTTGGTGCCAACCCCTCCCTTTGAACTCCTTCACTGAGGCTTTAGTTCTGAGTCTCTTCAGGATCCAAACATATTGAATTTGAAATAAAAAGGGATGCTGTCAGAGTCAAAGTCGCTCAGACTGTCACCTCTTGCAACAGTGCCCTGGGGTAGGTCAGATCCAGGGTAGTTAGGTCCAAAGGGCAGACCAGGACCAGAGAATTAACAGGAGAGATAGCTGGACCAAGGCTCAATACATTCCCATAGCAAGAGGCTCTCTGGTTCGATTATTGGCTGGAGTGCCTTCTGTGTGGAGTCTGCATGTTCTCCCTGCATTTGTGTGGGTTTCCTCCGGGTGCTCCGGTTTCCTCCCACATTAGAAAGACATATGTCTGGAGTGTTTCTACCAGGGCCTCCGCTGAAAATTGGCTTTGTTTCAAGTCGGACTTTCCTGGTAAACAAATGTTAATATTTAGGTACTAGGCTATTATCCCTAGGGCCTATATAAGCTTAGCCAAAAAGGTACCCTGGCTTTCGCCACCCAAGAAAATTATTTTCCTGTGCCCCTGTCGAGCAGAGCCACAGAAGTGATCCCTGGGGTGAATTTCCTATTTCCCATCCAATCATCAAGATTTTTCTAATAAAATAAAAAAAATAAATAAAATGACACCAACAGAACCCCAAGCTAGATTTGCATTCTGAGGAACTTCTGCATCATCCTGTCAATGTTTTGTTCGCTTTGGCTTTTAGATGACCAGGTAGAAGAAGCCACCAAAGGTGGTCTCAAATATCTCCTCTCATAAAGTATGTGGGAATGTAACCTCAGGCTCACTGGATCTGGAAAGAAACAGGACCAAGGAGAAAAGGGATGAACCCAAGAGACTGTTGGTTCTGACCTTCTAGGAGTTTTCAGATCCAGCCCAATCATCACCATTGGATCCAGAGAATGTTTCCTGGAGTTTTCAGATTCTGCGTTGTCTGTTTTTTTCTGAATCACTCTTGTCTTTCTATTTTTCTTTCTGTTTTACTTTTTCCTTTTCTTTTAGTTTGTCTTTGGGTATGCTTTTGTCCTGTTTCCTAGCTGGGGATGCATCAGCAAAGGAGATAGCTTCAGTAGAAGACCCTGTCTGTGGAGGGAGGAGGCCCTTGACTATGAACGTCTCTCTTCTAGTTTGAAGTGCCATAGAACTAAAAGAGGCTCAGGCTTAACATTCAGTACCGAGGTGGGCAGCACCCAAACAATACATGCATAATGTATGGAGGTCCTGAGGAGGAAGTTTATAACCACAGTCAGTACACTTTTTGAATCACTGACTATCCAACATGACCAAGTTATCTAACTTGATAATTATAAGCAATCTCCAGAATAAAGGCACACTGTATAACAAAAGCACTAGAATAAGTCAATACCAATTCTTATAGAAAAAACACACTCTGTCTACTAAGATTACAGTTATGAACAACATGCAAAAATGTAAATGCTGCACTAATAAGTACTACTGCTACCCTAAACTACCTAAGCCTTATCCAAAATACTAATCACAGAACTACATGCACAATTGTTGCACTTAACTAATAACAAAAGCTAGAGAGTCAAGTGTCTTGATAGTGAGAAGGAGAAAAGGAGTTATAAATCAAAGGATATAAAAAGTGGTAATACAGCCCTCATGGAACATGTCTGTAGTCTTTAGGAGGCAAACAAGATCTGAGGTACTAAGGTGAAGTGGAGAGAATTATGAGTAAAGGAGGAGGAGTCAGAGCCCTAGATCTGAGAAGCTTCATAATCGGTGCCAAGGTCAGATTTTAATCGGATCCGACAACTGTGTGAAAATAGACAACGTTGGATAAAAAGATAATGTAGATGATACCACCAATGATCAGCAAATGAGATCAACAGTAGAACACTTACTATAGGTACAGAAAAAGTAAAAGGCTGTAACAAGCAAGGTGATAAACCTGCCAACACATACGGGGGGACAAAGCATTACAGTGAAAAGCAGAAAAAATTACTCAAAGACCTGACCTGAAAGTAGATCAGGATGCAAAGACAACATGACAATTTACAGGATTCTGAAAGGACTAATCTTCCTCGCAAATACCAATTGAAGCAAATGTAGCCTGGAACCATTTTTCTGATGCTTATTGATTGCTCAGGATATGTAGCATGTTGGCAAAACATTACAGGTAAAAAAGAGGGGGATACTAGAACGCGAAGTTATGAATGCTGAGCTGACTAAAGACCTGCAGTTTTAGTCCTGTTGGTTGATAAGGATGGACATTCTGATTTCAGACTGAATGCTAAAATCTCAAAAGCAAGCAACATGGAGAGAACTCTCATCATATATGAAAGCTCACAATAGACAAAGATGCTGCTCTCACTTTCAGTCTAATTTGAATGGCTATTGACCTACTGTAAATTGTTTACAAAATATTACAAAAATGATGTTTACTGTGACTTAAATCTGGTTTAAGACTTGGAATCAAATGAATGTGGCCACTGTAAAGGATTAATTTTGACTTGCCAAAGGTAGTTTCAATGAGCGTAAAAAGTTTGAAAAATGTTCACAGAAACTACCTTAAGAAAACATTTCAGCAAAGTTTGCAACCCCTAAACTTACCAATTCTGAGGTTGCACAACAGTGGAGAAAAAAAGCAAACTCAAATGTCAGTGAATGTAGTATTGGCAAATGCACTTCCATCATTTCACGTTTATCAAAACTGCCTTCAGTGACCTCACACACACACCCTGCTGTAAAGCACCAGAAATACTGCTGTCTCTGTTTATATTTATGCAGCAATACAGTTCTAGAAGTACGAACTTCGGAAATATGACTACCACTAGACTCAGTATGCAACCACTGCATGGGCAGTATGCAACCACTGCATGGTAGAGTGTATACTTTTTGAGTTCCTACAGAGGCATAGAGTGACCACTGCATGGTAGATTGTATACTTTTTCAGTTCCTACAGAGGCATAGAGTGACCACTGCATGGTAGAGTGCATACTATTTTGAGTTCCTACAGAGGCATAGAGTGTTCTACTGCATATTACTTACTCTTCCAGAAAATTTACTGGCAGAGTGGCAAAAAAGTCTGGAGACGTCTTCTGAGATCTCACATTCACAGCTGAGTATTAAAAAGCAATAGATATCAGTGTTAAATAAAAGGTCATTTTTCGGCCTTCTGTTAGACTTCTGAGGAAATAATAATGTCCTATCTTGGGACTACCTTATGCAAATCTGTTGGATTATGAATAAGTTTCATCTGGACAGATCAATGAAGAAGCAGTTTAAATTTTCAGTTTTACTTTGGGGAAGGATACCTATTTTAAAGAATATGTTTTTGTTAACCACTTAAACTTTTGTCTCCTTTGATTATGTTAAACTTGTATTTGTTCCTAGAATGGTTCATGGATTCCTATACAGCATTTAATAAATTTGTCTGGAAGTGTTCTAGCAAGGTTGGGATAGCATTTTAGAAACTGGTGAGATGACACAGGCCACTTGTTCCAAACTAGCAAACTAGTATGTCACACTTATAAAGAAGACATGGTGGAAGATAGTGGCAATGATAGCCAGAGATATGGGACAGGATAGTGAAGGGGGCTTGTCTACAGTACAGTTTCCACCAATTTATTCAGCCAAGTTTGTTAAACAGTATGAATACCTCGAAGAAGCCTCAGAATTGTCATCTTGGGTTGATCCTTAAGGCCATGTGTCAGACTGCAAGTGAGTCAACTTGGAGAGTTACAAGGGTCAGAAACAATCAGAAATCTTAACCTCTTGGCAGCATGACACAACATTCCAGTGCTCAGACAATAAACTATAGAGATATTATGTTTAAAATGGGGTAGGACTTGAAAAGAAACAAGATAGAGTGAATTCCATGTCTGCCCTTCTAATTCTTTTAGATTATCTATGGGCTGAGTATACTGAGAAGATACCTTATAGTTCTTTTAAATTATCTATGGGATAAGTGGAATGAGACAAAGAAAAATAAGATAGTCTTAAGTTCTACTAGAGATGATGATGAAGTGGGCAGTGCTGGATTTGGAAAGTACAGCTATGTTAATAAACTTATCATACCAGTAGCCTAAGTTGCATGAGGTTATATCCTGCAAGGACATGATGTTGAGCCAGTTTCCTAAGTTTCAGGAATCTCCTGTGTGCTCAAACCGCTAGGCAGCTTGAGCTGAGCTGCCTAAAAGACAAGTTTAAGCTGTTAGCCCCTCAGAACTTTCATGCCAACAGAAAGAATGAGGCTAAAATCCTGTTAGCACAATACTATGAAAAAGAAAATAAATGTCTACATCCTAGAAATAAAAATGGAAAAGAAACAGAAGGGGGAAGGAGAGATCAGCTACTGCACCATAGGCAAGCACTAGGCTAGCTGCCCTTGCTGGCCATTTTAAACCTAACCAATTTCCTTTTAAAAGGTGAGACTCAAACCCTGTACCTTCTGTCTGTGAGGTAAACACCTTAACCATTATACCAACCCTGTAAAAATGATCAGTCAAATATCTACTGTTATGGTAAGTTTACTTACACAGCTGTACTATGTTCATCATTATGATCTCTGCTACAGTAGCCTAGCTGTATGGGTAGAAAAAAATAGAGGGAAGGAGGTTGCGGGCCCAGGAGACCCTGAAAAATGGTAATCTAGTTCATAGTCTTCTTCTCTTTTGGCTGTTCCTGTTAGGGTCACCACAGAGGATCATCTGTTTCCATTTCTTCCTGTCCTCTACATATTGCTCAGTCACACCAACTGCCTGCATGTCCTCTCTCACCACATCCATAAACCTTATCTTAGGCCTTCCTCTTTTCCTTTTACCTGGCAGCTCTATCCTTAGCATCCTTTTCCCAATATACCCATCATCCCTCCTCAGCACATGTCCAAACCAACACAATCTCACCTCTCTGACTTTGTCTCCAAACCATCCAACCTGAGCTGACCCTCTAATATACTCATTCCTAATCATGTCCATCCTTGTCACACCCAGTGCAAATCTTAGCATCTTTAACTCTGCCACTTCCAGCTCTGACTCCTGCCTTTTTGTCAATGCCGCCATCTCCAACCCATACAACTTAGTTGGTCTCACTAGACTCTTCTAGACCTTCCCTTTCACTCTTACTGGTACCCGTCTGTCACAAATCACTCCTGACACTCTTCTCCACCCATTCCACCCTGCCTGTACTCTCTTCTTCACCTCACTTCCACACTCACCATTACTCTGAACTGTTGATCCCAAGTACTTAAACTCATCCCCCTTTGCCACCTCTACTCCCTGCATCCTCACCATTCCTCTATCCTCCCTCTCATTGTGCTTTTATTTTATTTATTTATTTATTTATTTTGCTTTTGTTTATCAGGTTTGTAGAACTGGGTTTAATCAAAAAAAAAAAAATTGCAGCAGAGACCTGGGGAGAAAACCTCCAACATATTAAACATATCAAACAGATATTCAGTAATATACCTAAACAGAAATTAAATACTAAACATTAACAATTAAACATACATTTGATAATTAGATTATTTTCATATGAAAAATCAGACAACTGTTACAGCATAAAAGACGCTTACACATTAGCAGATGATGAACTCAAGTATTTGAAAAGGTGCATTAGTTGATTTGTCAGATAAGTAATAGATCATGTGATTAGTGGTTATAAATTCAAAGAAATTGAGGTGAGGGAAAGAACTAGGTAGGGCAGAAAAAGTTAATATTGCAGTTAAGAGGTGGAGTGTAAAGCAGGTTAAGAGACAACTATATATATTGTAAGGTTTATATCAGAAGTACAGAGGTGGGGGCTTGATCAGTGTCACAAAACAATGTATAATGCTGAAAGGACATGCTAGTAAAACTGTTCAAGTATTGGTGAAGACTGGTTGTGGGGTGTAAGATTCTGAATTAAGAGAAATGGTTTGGAAGTATAGCAAGCTGAAGATAACAGTGGCATTTATCCTGAAAATATACAAGATCAGATCTATTGATTTTACAGGTGAAGTTTTAGTTGTGTTTCAAATCCTCAATGGATTTCAGTGGTGGTGGGATGTAGTTTTATAGTTTAGCATCACTATTTAAATATACAGAGATAGCAGCAGTTTTGGAAGGTTTGGTTATAGTGATTAGTGAGTTTTCTCTAGCACACACAATTCTATTGGATAATTAGTGCTGGCTTAAGTTGTTAAGGGATGAGCAATCGTCTGGCTTATAGAGAAGCCTGTGTATTGGAGTTAGCTGAGAAAGAACTAGGTGATGTAGTTCTAACCAGTTTAATTCTGTGAGAGGCAAGTGGTGGTGTGTTCTATTGTCAAAGTTTACTGCAAATTTCGCTGTTTTATTATTTTGGTTTTGTCAAAATATGTACAGTAGACCAAGTTGTTGCTTCTAGAATACTTCTAGAATCCAACCCCTTCGAAAAAATCACAGAGGAAACCAAGGTTCAGGATATGCCTTGACCCTGCTGGAAATAGTGTTATTGTGGTTGGCATAACAAAAAGTAAACGTTAAAGACAAAAATAGTCTGTTTAGACACTGGCTGTCTTTTTTCTTACCTTCCCAAGTAACGTACAACTGATCAGAAGTACTGAAAGATTTTGTTCTGTCAAGATAATATGAGTTGTCTGTGAACATCCAAGGTATAATTTATCCTGTCTGATTTTTATGCACTGGAAAGAAAACAGGGAAATATCTAGCCTGGCTTATAGTAAACTGAGATACCACTTTATGGATAAATGAAGGGTTAAAGAAGAGCTAAAGAAATCCTATCGCTTTAAAATGAGATAAGGCTGACCCACCATAAGAGCCTACAACTTAGATACTCTCATTTCAGATGTCAGAGAAATAAGTAAGTTAGTTTTCCATGTCAAGAACCTCAAGTCAGCCTGGTGAGCTGGTTCAAATAGAACTAGGGTTATTTTTCCTAACACAAAATTGAGATTCTATGGAGGAGCCACCTGTTTTGTAAGGAGGTTTCAGACGCAAAGCCCTTTTCAAAAACAGCTTAACCTGAAAGTGCATGGCAAGAGGTGATCCAAGGGCAAATATGCTGAAATGGCCAATAATGAACCCTGACAGTATAGAAAGAAAGACCATTGGACAGTAACTCACACAAATACTGATGAACCAGAGATACAGCAGGCCTGAATGTATTCTATGTTGTTGGCACAAACTAGGACACCTTTTCAATTTGCTAGCACATGATTTTCTAGTAGCTGGTTTTCTTGGCTTCCTTAATACCTACTGCATGTCCTAATAAAAAAAGTTGCCTAAAATGTATTAAGATCATATCATCCAGGGAGTCAGTTGCAGTTGTTTAGGTGGGGTCGGGATGTCTTGTGTGAGTTAAACCAGTCTGTGAGGAAGCTTGTTTTAATTACCCTGACCATTTCTAGAAGAAAAGAGAATCACTGTTGCCTGGGCCAGAAGGGAGTCACCACAATTATCCCTGGGGAGTCCTTCTGAATCTTCAGAAATACCTTGGATATTACTCGAAAGGGTGGAAAAGAGTACAGGAGCATTCCTGTTCAAGTAAAATAAATTGCATCTGTATTCAAGACCTTCTTGCATGGGTCCTGGAGTAGAATTTTGCCAATGGATTGTTTATAGAAGAAGCGCAATTATCTATCTGTGATGTTCCCCACAGATGGATCAAGTCTTGGAAAACCCTCTGATTCAACTTTCATCTATGAAGTTCCACTCTGTTTCTGTTTAGCTTGTGTACCATACAATTTTGCACTGATGTAATGTAAGATGCCTGTGCAGTGAGATTTTGCTGAAAAGCTAGATCCCGGTCTGTCACGGCTAGTCTGCACAGAGGGTAGGATCTGGTTCCCTCGTGTTTCTTTATCTACCACATTACCACATCACTGTGGTATTGTCTGAAAACACTTGAAAATTTCTCGGGGACTACAAACGATTTAGAGAGTTGATACCATTTATGAAAGCTAGCATCTCTTTTATGGTGATGTGTTTTTTTCAAAGACTCTGCATTTTTATCCTCATAGACACTGCTCCCCAAACAAAATCTGAGGCACCTATAGTGACTGACTGTGCTGGAGCAAGAGGGGAGAAAGGAAGACCGTGACTTAGAGAGATTTGTTGTTTTCACCAAATAATCTCCCTTTTTACATGGGCCAAAACTGGAAAATCTGCGCTAAAATCCCAGAGATTTCAGGCACCACTGGAGCTTTCCCATGTGGGGTCTTATAAGAGGTAACATGAGAATCATGGAAGCTGTGAGATGTAGAATCCCAAGAAATTCCCTTGATGTGACGTATGTCTGAGTGGAAAACCTCTAGAACAGATCCAAGTATAGATCTCTTTTCCTTCAAAAAGAAAATCTTTTTGAACTGAAGTGCCCAGGAGACACCACAGGAAAACAATCCTGTGAGAGGTAGTCAGAAAAGATTTTTGAATGCACTCTTGAAATCCAAACCTATATATAGGAGATCTCTCACTCAGAAGACTCTGCAAAGATGAGCAAGTCTTATTTGGAAATAAGGGAAAATATGAATACTTTGAAGTCTGCAATAAGAAATCACTGGAGCCAAACATTTTGTTAAAACACTTTGGGCAGTAGATAGCCCAAAGGGTAAGGCAGAGAAGTGATAATGTGAACCAGACACATAAAAATTTAAGAAACCCTTGAAATCTGGATCTAAAGGAATGCAATAATATGTGTCTAAGGTCACTAGAAAACTGGAAAGAGAAATAATAGGTAACTAGTTGTGAAAAAAAACAGCATTTGAATTTGGTTACTATCACAAAATGGTTTAGGAAAGAAAGGTCTAGAACTGGTCTCCAAGAGCTGTGTTTCTTTGGTACCAGAAATGGCCTGGAATAAAAACCTTCACCCATTAGAGTAGCGAGGATAGGTTCTACCACTCCCTGGCCAAGCATATGCTGTATAACAGGAGGGAAAAGTAGATTTTGATCCAGAGGATGATGACGGATCCCCAGATAAAGAGGGAGAGGCTCCCACTCCCCATCGGTACTCCTGATGGATAATTCTCGGGACTCATCTGTCTGAAACAATCTTGCCAAAGAGAAAAATAAAGGAATGCCACTGTAAGTGTTGTGAGGCAAGTCCCCCCATATAGTCATTCAGACTTATTGGACTGTCCCTTGTTCTTGGGGAGTCCTGTTGTCTTTTTGTAACCCCTTGCCATTGCTTGCTTTTCTTTTTAAAGAAACTTGTAGCTGGAGCATTACAACTCTTGATAAACTTGGAGAAGGAGGACTGAAAATGGAGATTCCAAGAATCAGTTTTCCTTTCACATCGCATTTCTTAATGAATGTCTTCTGTAGCAGAAGACCCCAAAACTAAAAACTATCCAAGGGAGAATTCAACATTTCTTTCTTGACATCTTCTGGAAAGTTTTTTAAGACCACATCCAGGCAAACCTTCTCACAACTGTAGCAGAGACAGATGCCTTACAAGTGGCATCAGCAGTAGCTCTTTCTATTAAGAAAAGCATGTTAACCTTGTCCTATAAATACATATAGCTAATTAAATACCAAAAGAGACTTATTTATTCAAAATTTTGGGATCAACAAGGATCTGACTTCTCGGAAGACCAAGAACTAACAGCTATTAAATCCACCCTTAAAATGTCCCCTTTTAAAAAAACTTGTATACACACAATTTATGATTAATAATAATTCATACTTTACTCCTTCTATCTTAAATAAATTTAATTCTAAAGTCTCCCCTGCATGTCCCTGCTGTTCCTACCCCCAGACAGATATTCTCCATGTTATGTGGTTCTGCAAATAGTCACACAGCATCTGGTGCTCTCTCAAAGTGCGATTAGACAAAATGGGCTACCACAAATCAACCCTTTCTTGGGAAATGGCGATACTTCATATCACAGACCTTAAACTCTCAAACTTGAGATTGCATGTCTTAATCACACTTTGTTTATTAGTTAAACTTTACATAACCAAAAATTGGCTTGATCGAACTAAGCTGTCTTGGAAAAGTTTCAGAACCATGGAGATTAAATATATAACTTCTCAAAAGCTTATAATAAGAAGTTTTAATAAATGTGTTTACTTCCAGAAATTCTGGAATACCCTCTTCGATCATATTTTCAATGATTAAGTAATTGATGGTATGGAATATTACATTATTTGTGGTTTGCCTCTCTTTTCTTTTTCTTTCTCTATCTTTTTGGCCCAAGGATCTATTTGCAGGTCTTTCCTTGGTTATTCCCTTTTATAAAACCAGTATGAAGTTTATTATGTTATAAACCTCTTCTCATACTTGCTCAGTTATTTTATCCCTTTCTTTATCAATGACTTCAAGCAGCACTATTGTATATTTTGTATATAGTTAGTAGTTTTAAGTTTTATTTCTATTTTCGGTTTTAATGTTCTCTTTCTTATTATTGTGCATTTCAAAACTGCAAATGTATGTGGTTTGTATATGCTGCAGAAAATAATAAAATTTCTATTGGAAAAAAAAGAGAAGTGGCATCAGCAGTGTCATGTGTACATTTTAAAGCCTGAGGAGACGGTGAGATACAGAAGAGACTAAGTTACAGGAAATAGATTTCTCTTCAGAAGAGAGAAGAGATGCCAAAATAGTTTTCACATTCTCATGCATGGCAAACAAGAACATTAATGTAAGGGCTTGACAGTTGAGAATTCTGAACACAAGTGTTGCAGAAGAACACACCCTTTCCCTCAGACTTATCTAGTTGTAGCAAATCTTAATGCTTTCTGAGGAAAGAGAAACATCACTGATTTCCCACTGAAAAAAACTGACTCATTCTGGATATAATCTCACAGAAAATAAATCCTCCAAAGAGAGTGACAGAGGCCACACTCTTGTCAGAATCAAAATTCTGACTAAAACTCATTTAATCTGTCCCCATATCATTATCTTGAGGCTGAACAACATGAATATCTTCAGAAAATGAGGGATCTGTTTTCTTTTAGCAGAAATAGCCATGCAATAGGAGCCCACAGCCTACAGTAAACCTTGAGCTACTTCCAAGAAAAAAAAAAACGTCACCCATCCAGTGTAATTGAAACAGGAAAAGACATATGTTAACATTTTTTTTTTTTTGCTTCCTTTTAGCAAGAATCTCTGGTGAAACAGACTGTGATGTGCTAGCCATAGCCTCACTAAGAAAGGGCACAACTTTCTGACTTAACAGAGAAGCATTATCTACTCCTTCTTCTAGGACTGACAATAGCTGCTTTCCCTTGCCCACTAAGTGCTGTCCAACAGACACAGAGGGTGTGAATATCCTTGGCCCATGGTGGCTGTACGGACTATGCCAGAGGAATTCAAGGAAAAATATGAGTGGCCTGCGGAACCTGCTTTGGATCCTCAAGATTCACTCACCTGCAGCTGAAACCTGCTGTGTTGTATAGTGATTCCCTTCTTTCTGTGGCCAGAAGAAGATAGGACTGAGGAACCAATAGGCTGTCCCATGGTCAAGCAGAAAAAAGTGCAAGATTCCTGGATAAACTTAGCAGCAACAGCTGGTAAAACAGGTAAGTGTCACAAAAGTGACCCCCCCCCAAAAAAATATCACAGTAACACACATACGTGTCAAAAAAGTGACCCCCCCCAAAAAAAAATCACAGTAACACATACTTAACACACTTACCCAGTCCCTAAAGTAGACTGAACACAGTTCCTCTCAGGAAAAAAGTAGTTTAAAATAAATCTGTGTTTGTATTAAAACAGTTTTTACGCAGTGTTGGTGTGATCTGTGCTACTGTACAATGGGTCCGGTCCTTTATTGCCTTCCTGTTTTGCCATGCTGGGTGTTGTGCATTTTTAAAATAAATTTTAACTTTGCACTCAAAATTAAGAAAATGACAATCCTGTATGCAGAGCCATAAAAGTACATGAGACAGTCCATTATTTTTTTTTAGCTAAAAGTAAATTTTAATACAAATAGAAAAGATTATTTTCAGCAAAATAAAATAGGTTTTTCCCTTAAGGGAAATTATCTGCCCAATCAAGGAACAGCTTTAGACACTGTTGATCCTCTGAAGCCCTCAGCAAGAATACTCTCTTCGATGGCAAGAAAACTCAGAAGGGCTGATTACTCAAACCTATCTGAGCTGCGTAAAGATTTGAGCTCATAATGGTGCTCTTAAGCTTTGGAAGCTGGTCAACTGTTATGTCTTTGGTTGGACATAAAACTTGTACAGTTTAAGGCTACTGCAGCACTGATCCTAATGATGAACATTCTTTATAAAGAAATTAGGAAAAACATCGAGGGAGACAATGAGGCAAAAGGGGAGATGCCTTGCCAACCATGAAACAGAAATGGTGTGAGTAGCACTGGAATAAGTAAAGAAAATAAGTTACTTTTAGATCGTTACATGGGGTATATCATGCCAGTGGAAATTAAATAGTACTATATGCAGAAAGCCTGTCGTAATAACCATAATGAGATGATGGCTAATATAGTCATATGTTTTATGAATGCAAGAGTAATCGAGATCAGAGGGAAGCTGTATACAAACGGCTTTCTGTAGCAAGTAAAAATGTAGAAAGTGTTTTGTTAGGTGAATTATTCATGTATGAAAAGAAAACGCAATGTACTTTGGGATAACTAAATTGGTGCTTACTTAAAAAGGGATTGATGAGAGTTGGATCTGTTTTAGAGAACAGGCATTATTTAGAGAAGGCATTATCAGTGGCGAGAAAGGTTTAGAGCGGGGAACCTTAAGAGGTTTATGGAGAAGTACTGGTATGAAATTACTAGAGGTGGTGTGTCATAAGAAAAAGGAATTTGAGTAATAGGGTCAGAACTGTACAGGGTTAGTGGGCGAGGTATGATTTTGACTTGGGTGGTAGAATACTATCTGTTGTGTTTTCCAGGTTAGGATGATGGCAAAGTCTTGAAAGATGAATTTGGGATTATATAATAAGAATATTTGGGACAACAGGTAAATTTGTATTCTGAAAATGTTCAACAGGTTTCTTGTTTTTTTTTTTTTTTATTTAGAACAGTTGCATGTAAAGTGGTGGCCGATGGGTTTCAGGTCTCCTTTTAACATTTTCCATTGTTTACTTACACTGGAATTTGATGGGGTGGGGAGTTTACAGGTTATTTTAGGTGGAAATTGCATGAGATATTCTACAGACAGAGTAAAATGCACTATATTAATTATGTCAGACTGTGATTTGATGGGGATTGGGAATTTACAGATTATTTTTGGTGAGAATTATATGAGATGTTCTATTGATACATGGAGTAAAATGCACTGTACTAATTATGTACTCTGGTTAAATGGTAAACATGTAAGCAGTACAAAAGTCTCATCTGTCAATTTGTGCAGGCTATTTACAAGGGATAGATAAGTAGTTAAACCCAATTGTGCTTGGTCACAAAGTCAGGGCTTGACTAAGCTTACATCTGTATATAAAATCAGTGCAGAAGAAAATCAAGACAATGCAATGCTGCACAACATATCATGAGGGATCGCAGGTTTAATAGTATAGGCACACACTTAAAGAGTGATAAGAGGTCGCTACCAAGCACATGGTGTTTGATTACTGCTATCGCACATGCAAATTTATGTGAGTCAAGATTAGTTTTAAAGATGGTGA
Source organism: Protopterus annectens (assembly GCF_019279795.1). Taxonomy (NCBI): domain Eukaryota; kingdom Metazoa; phylum Chordata; order Ceratodontiformes; family Protopteridae; genus Protopterus; species Protopterus annectens. The sequence goes on from NC_056726.1 coordinate 951,463,148, forward strand.
GACACCAGGTTTTACTATTACTTGTAGCTTCCATGACAAGCATGATGTATGTGTTAGGGACCTACTCCATTTTTCTGTTTGTTTTCAACAGGAAACATTTTCCAGTCTACTTAGCTCCTCTAGGTGTAAGCATACGCTTCTAGATACGAAAGCAGAACCAGATTCAGCAGTGCCTTAGAAACAAGGCAAAAGGTAATGTTTGTAAGGCACTGAATATAATAGCAGCTACTATGGTCCTTTGGCTTGTCCTTCCACAATCCTATTTTTTCCAGGCTGAAAGTTTGTGTTTCTTGTAGCACTGAGTGCTTATGCAGATACTACAAAATACAACATTAAATTCAATGATTTGAAAATTAAATGAAGTGCAAGAAGGAACAGTAACTTCCATGGACTGTAATTGGCTAACATTACTTTTTGCAGAATACTTTTTTTTTTTGCAAATCACTGTTTGTAATTTATTTATTTATTTATTTATTTATTTGCAGTTGGTTTACCAGGATAGTCCATTGGGCCAAAATGAACCCGTTTTCAATGGAGTCCTGGGGAGAAAAGCTCCAGACAATATAGATTACAGCAGGTATTAGACATACTTAAACATTATAAAAAATCTCAAGTAGACAAATACAAATGCAATGCACAACAATTACAATTAATTTAACAGTGTTAAAACTGATAGCAGATTAAAAGGGATTATACATAAATTCAAAATTCTACTAAAGTTATATTATAAAGAGAGTTGAACATATGAGAGGTAGAGTGTAGCGTATTCTTACATATTCTATAGTAATAACAGGAATGTGAGAGTTATGGATAATGAGAGAGAGAAATCAAGGGTGTAAGCAGGAGTAAAAGGAAATGGGGATGTTCAGTGTAGTTAAGTAGGGTGGGATAATTTATTATGCCACATGCCTTTAGTTATGCTATCAGGTTTAAGAGTTGCCCAGCTTAATCACTTACAGATAAACCAGATCAGTTGTGGATAAATTTACTGTCACTGAGAGTTTGACAATGATATTTTTTAGCATAATGAACTCATTGAGAAGAAATTCTTCCTCATCTTTGGACACCTAACAAACATCTTTCATGAAAATCAAGACAAGATAAAGATCAAGAGAAATAATGAGGATATTGTGGAGCTAGCAGCATGAAGCAATGATGAACTAAGATTAACCTACGAATTCTACAGAAACTTAAGGCCTGAGAATGCTTGTTTCCTTTATGAACAGTGGAAGCTCTGAAAGCTGGTAATTCAGGCAATTACTAGTTTCAGAACTAGTAATTTAGACAATTTTTGTGGTTTAAGCTATCCCTTCACTATCTCTCCATCCTCACACCCTCCTCGTCTCTAGTATCATAAACAAAGGTTCTATGGTTTTCTCATTACAATGTTTTTTCACTCGTATGTTTTGTAGTGTTAGATGATACTTTGTGATTTAAAATATCTGGAATTGTTTTTTGATAGATTGTGATTGTGGAACTTGCTGAAAATGAACTCTCTCCCGGTAAACAAGTGGCATATAAATAAGTAATAAATTGTGTTTCCACACGTCCAGCCTTCCTTGCTCTTCTCCCTACAAACACCCCTTAGCTCCCCCTTCTTCATACAGCGACACTACATTTTCTCCTTCATTATAGTTCTGCTGAATTTAAAAAACAAAATCACACACACACACACACACACACACACACACATATATATATATATATATATATATATATGGATCTACTGTACTTCATAGAAAGAACACTTTTTCGAAAAAGAACAGTAGACCCACACTAAAGCGAAAGTGCACATAACCGAAAGTGCACTTTCGTAAAGAACATTTCAATGAGCCGACCAGGAACACCAAAACAATGTGGGGGGTGCCCCCCACACCCCCCCTACTTAAATATACCAACTCCGAGCTCGCATTACAGTGGGGAAACATGTAAAGTCCCTTTTCCCCACTGTAGTATGCTTCGGCGCCTCAGTGTTCCTTAACAGTTCGTTGAACCATTCTTTGCGGAAATGCACTTTCGGTTACGTACACTTTTGCGTAAGTGTGGGTCTACTTCTCTTTTTCAAAGTGATGTACTTTCGATGAAGAGAAATAGACCCATACATTATATTTATATATATATATATATATATATATATATATATATATATGTATATATATATATACATATATATATATATATATATATATTTAAATACTTTGTACATACCTGCTACTAACACCTATTTTTGAATGCAATACTACTAGTCTCTTTATCTTGCTTACTTTTATGTACTTTATGACTTTTGTTATGATTTTACTGTATAATAGTCATGTAGCTCAGTTCTATATATAACAACTTTGTACTCTGTTTTATCTCAGTTTGAGCCAGAAAAATGTCATCTGGACCAGTGCACTTCCCCATCTAATACTTGGTAAATAAATAAATAGATAGATGGATAAATAAGTAAAGTATAATTAAACAGACAGCAGCACAAGAAACCACAGAAAGGCAACAGGTGAAGTATCTAAATGGGATAATGTCTGTTTGTCTTTCGGCTTTTTCCCGTAAGGGGCCGCCACAGTGGAACTCCGGTCCGTTAATGATTGGCAGTAGATTTTTATGAAACGCCGAAGTGCCAGCTCGATGCCCAACCTACAATGAAGGCACACCCATTTACGCACGCATGTCTTTCGAATGCTACTCAACCGCAGGGAGGACATGCAGACTCCACACAGAAGGCACTCCCAAGCCACGCCGAGAATTGAATGGGAGAACCTCTTGCTGTGAGGTAACAATGCTACCGCCGTACCACCGCAGGTGAAGTATCTAAATGGGATAATAAAAGCCAAAATCTAAATACTCATGATTATTTATTTATGGTGAGGTAATAAATGCAAAATACAGCTGGGTATAAAAGTAGATGTTAAAACTTCTTCACTGCTGCAGTAGCCTATGGGTAGTGTCCTGCCAAGGATACAACATTCAGCCAGCTTGACAAAGCTCTAACTCCCCTCCCTTTCACTCATTCTGTCTGCTAGTACTCTGCACCACTTTTTGAGGGAAGTATATCAGCAACCAGACACAGGTTAATCTTCAGGAGTTTACTGCCCTGAGAAAGGAAAGCATATTCATCCTGAGCCAACAATCAATAATTACCATAAACATCATCCAAACAACAACAACTGTAACAAAACAGATAGTGCTCCACCTCAACTATCTATAAAGGGGGATGGTGAGTGGGTGTAGCTACTGCAGCAGTGAATAAATCTGAACATCTACAGTTGTGGGTAAATAGGGCTTACACAATTTTACTATGTTCTTCATTCTCACTGCTGCAGTAGCCTATGCATAGATTCCCAAAGTTTACCCTACCGGGGCAGAGAAAGGATAAGAGTCCAGGAGCCCCTGGAGAATGGTCCTAGTTAAGACTGTCCTGTACCTAGAGAAGGAATCCATTTTGTAGTGATTTGTGAAGGTCTGAATGGAGGACCAAGGTTGCTGCCTCTAGAATACTTCTAGAGTCCACCAGATTTCAGTATGCCATCAAAGAGGACAAGGCTCTGGTAGAATGTGTCTTAACTTTGTCTGGAATAATTATGCCATGTATAGAATAGCAAAAAGCAATAGCAGCATACAACCATCTGAATAGAGTCTGTTTGGACATGAGTTGATATTTTATATTAATGAAAACAAATCATACTGACATATTTTCAGTTGCAAAAGTTATGCATCACTAATAATCTCCGGTCATTTTCAAACATCACAAAGCTCATTCAGTTCTTGCCTTCCCTTAAACCTCATTCCTGCTCCAAAACATTATTCTGCATGTATTGTTCCCACAATTCATATTTTTTCCTATGTAATTTGCTCCTACCCTTTTCTAGATATCCCAGTTCCAGTTGTTACTATATTCACTCCTTCTAGTACAGTTGGTTTAGACTTTGATTTTCATTTTCTAGTAATTGCTTTTTTTTGATAGCCAGCAGAAGTAAACTCAGCGAGGACTTACTATGTCTAGGCAATTCCGATTCTGTATCATAGCTGAAAAAAACATTTCCTTAGCTACCCAATTTGCTCGCCGAATATTTCTGTTATAGTAGTCTGCAGGGAATTTTTAGTCTGTGAACTCATTCCTCCCAGTCACACCTCCAACAATTGCAATCTACCCGAGGAAAAATTCTTTGAAATCTGCTTAATCTTCTAGACTTTGTTGCATATTTTGGAGGCATACATATATCCCCCATTTGTTTCTTTGTGAATTGCTTATCTAATCTCTCTTCTCAATCTCTTATAACCTCCTCTGATTGGTTCCGAAAATTATCATGCAGTATTTTATATGCCGTACTAATTATCCTTTTTAATAGCAGCTTCTGTTCTAGATTCTACTGAAAACTCTAACAGTGCTGGTCTTTCACTTAGGATCCCCCTATTTCTTTCTCTTTGCCTATACTTTGATATCAATCCTTGACAGAGAAGGCAATTTCATGAGTTTGCCTTTCTTAGTCCTGACATAAGAAACAAACAGCTATTCTTCCTAAAGGAATTGGTGCTATCAAGGTAGTATCGGAGCTGCTTGTGCATATCCAATGTATGTAGAATCTGTTCTCTTTTGTTTTTTTGGCTCTGGGAGGAAAACTGAGAGATGGATGACTTGATTCAATGTAAATGCAAGAACAACTTTAGGCATGAATGAAGGATTAGTCTATAATGTGACCCTGTGGAAACCAGATAGAGTTCACCCACTATGAGAACTTGCAACTTGGATTCTCTCCTTGCAGATGTCAGAGCAATAAGTAAAACAGTTTTCCAAGTAATAAACTGCAAGTTAGCCTGAGAGACGAGTTCAAAGAGAGTTAAGGTCACTTTTTCTAGAACAAAACTGAGATCCCAAGGAAGAGGAGGGTGGTGGGGATTTGTTTGGAAGGGGTTTTATATAGAACACTCCTTTCAGGAAATGTTTGCCCACAAACATAGAAGAGAGCACGGGTTCCATAGGCAGACAAGCTGAGATGGCTGCAAGATGCACCTTGATGGCAGCATGCTAGCTATCTTTAAGTGGTTCACACAAATATTTGAATCAGAAGAAATACATCCCTTTTGGGAAACCTGTAGTTGGCAAGGCTCTAATTAGAAAATCTCTTCCATTTGCCAACATAAGACCTTCTAGTAGCAGTTTTTCTGATGGAATTTATGTATGAAGCCAGAAGAGTCAGAGAATGCCTCCCAAGCTATCATTCCCAACCAGAAAAGAGGGTATAACCTTGTATCCCCTTGTTTGCTAAGATACCACATCACTATGGTATTGTCCGTAACTACCCATAAAGGGTCTAGAGGCCAGATGGTGTAGAGATTACAAAGCATGAATCACTGCTGCCATTTATTTGATGCTTATGTGCTTTGGTCTGTCAAAGGGTCCCACTGATCTTGCACTTTTACTGCCATCGAAACAGAACCCCAAGCATAATCTGAAGAGTCTGCCTGGACAGATTGAACTGGGGTTAGAAGAGCCAGAAAAGGAATCCTGGATTGAGAGCCATTTGACCCCTCTGCCACTGCAGTTCTCACCTTGCAAACCTCAGCAAGGAAATTTGAAAATCTAATCGGTGTAGGTGCTGGGTCCAAGAGTTTTTGAAGTACTATTGGATTTTTCTCATGTGTAACTTAGCAAGTAGCATCAAGAGGATCATGGATGTCATGAGGCCTATAATCCTGAGAAATTCTCTTGAAGGAGCCTAAAGCTGTAAGAAAAAACTCAGAAAAATCTGCTAGTAGGTTACCTTTTCTTTTAGAAGAAAGGCCTTTTGCTTGAGTGCATCTATTAGACTCTCCAAAAATACAATTTTGTGAATGTATGTGAGACAAGACTTTTGTAGGTTTAACATGTGACAGAAGGTTGGACATCTTTGTTAAGAACTCCAACCATCTGGGAGAAGACTCTATGGAAATAAGCAAGTCATCTAAATAAGGAGAAATATGGATGCCTTACAATCTGCACTGAACCACCAATGAATCTAGACAACTTGTAAATCCTCAAGGTGTAATGGAGAGCTCATATCATAATGCAAAGTACTGAAAATGTGATCCAGATACAGCAAACCTTAGAAATTTCAGTTGGAAGCATAGACATTTCCTGAAACTGTGTTTAATGGGTATGATGGTAAGCATCCTTGAGATCCATTGTTACCATAAGTCAATGCTCTGGAAGCAGTGCAAGCACTGATTGAATGGTTAACATCTTGAATTTTGGAACTTACATATAAAGATTAAAAAAGACAGCTGTTCTTCATATTGATTACTGTTGCAGTAGCCTAAGCTATAAGGGTTATATCTTCCAAGGATATAACAGCTGGACAGCTTCCAAAGCTTCAGGGCACCTCATATGTACCCAAATTGTTAGCCATCTCAAGCTGAGCTGACTAAAAAAAGAGATTTGGGAGCCAAGCTCTTTAAAGCTTTCCTGCCATCAAATAATACACTCCTCTGAGGCTTTCTGTTCTTTTGCTTAGCAGATAAGTTCACTTTGGAGAAAAACCTTCCTATCTATAAAAATTGATAACACTTTCCTGTTCAAGAAAGTTATTTTAAACCTAGGAGGCTGAGCTTTAATGGACTGTCATGAAGCTGTATTATACTTATAAATGGGAGTGCTATTGTTTTCCTGTCAGTTTAAAAATTGTTTAAAGTATTTAAAAACATTTTACTTTGGGGGGCTTGCAAAGTGTTTTAAAGTGATTTTTAGTGTTTTTCTGAGACAAAAAGTCACTTTTAAAGACTTAAATTTTTACTGGCTTTTGCTGCTTGTTTTCCGCAGGAAATAAACACCATTTTTGGTTTGACCATGGAGCAAACTGTCAGTCCTACTGTCAGTCCTTCTTCCAATGATAAAAAGAAAAAATTAAGCAAGCAACCTTTGCCAACACAGCAGGATAGCAACTTGCCCCTGCTGTGGCCATTAGCTGTATCTCAGACCACTAATCTTTTACCCCAGATCCCTCTGAGGTAGCATCTACAGCCACTTTGAACCAGGAGTTAGCCATGTCCTCTGTGACTGTTGGGGTCATTGGCCAAAGGAGAGCTGATCTTGTTGGTCCTGGAAGAGGGAACATGGAAGGCTTCCATGTTTTGTCAGAATGTTGTGCCCTAGGGGGGCGTGGCCAAGGATGAACACAGGATAGCAGCAGATTTCTTCAGCTCCACCAATTTCATTACATTGACAGGAATTAATTACTTAAAAAATTAATTTTTGAAGTAATTTTCTTTCTAAATATGTTTGTTTTATATAGTTCTTGAACTATATCTAAAAAAGAAAGGAAATCTTAATAATATTCCTGTCAGAAATTACTTTGGAAATTTTCCTGTCAGTTTATCAGTCTGAAATGAGTTCCAGTAAGACAAATTCTCAAGACTCCAGCATCAAGAAAGAACTTCAGTCTCTGATAATTATAGTCCAGCAACTTACTGCTAAGATGGATAAAATGGATACTAAAATAGACACTTTCATAGAAAAAACTACAAAACAAATAGACTTGTTACATATGGACCTGCAACAACAGAAGATCCAGATGACAGGCATAGAAGAATCTGTGAATGACATGGAAAATAGAATACAAGAAGAGGAAATCAACATTGAGTTTCTGCTGAAACAAAATACACATTTACAAACAAAGCTGGATGACCTGGAAAATAGATCTAGGCGCAATAACATTAGGATTTTTGGACTGCTAGAAAATATTGAAGGTAACAATATTACTTCTTTTTTAACAACATGGCTCCCTAAAAAGTACAGTTTTGTACCTACCATAAATGTAGATGTTCGAGGATTCCATTGCTGCAGTCCTTACTATTGGGTATAGTCCGCATCCAGTCGGCCCGAATACCAGAGTATAAGGCTGACGTCAGTCAGGGCGCATTAGACTGACGTCAGTACGTCAGGGTACTAATGCGCATGACCGGCGTCATATCCTCAGTCTTTTCTTGCCCCAGATGTCAGAAGACCCTAAAAAGACAAGGCCCAAAATACCTGCACCAAAACATGAACAATATATACAAAAATATAAGCAGGGAAACTCACCTACACAACCACCCCTAAACACAGAGGGGAAGGAGGGAGGTAAATTGGACTGCAGCAATGGAATCCTCGAACATCTACATTTATGGTAGGTACAAAACTGTACTATGTTCTTCGTTTTCCATTGCTGCAGTCCTTACTATTGGGTAGAATCCCAAAGCAGAGGTAAGGGAGGCTGGCAAATCATAAAGAAGCAGGAGCTGACAACATGCCTTGCAAAACAGCTGTGGCAAAACCAGCCCTAGACTTAGAGTAGATAGGAAGGTGATAATGCTTAGAGAAAGTATGCACTGAACTCCAAGTAGCTGCTTCCAAAATATCCTTAGTTGCCACCCCCGTAGAAATGCTGTTGAAGTGGCAGTAGCCCTAGTGGAATGAGGCCTAATCCCAGCTGGAACCTCCTTGCCATGATGGGAATAACAAAATGCAATGCAAAAGCCAATCCACCTAGAAATAGTTTGTTTTGACACAGGCTTGCCCTGCGAACTCAAAGCAAAGGAAACAAACAACTGCTGAGACTGCCTAAAATCCTTAGTCCTGCTTAAGTAATAACGCAATTGCCTGTGTACATCTAAAGTATGCAAAATCTTTTCCCCTTTATTTTGGGGGTCTGCATAAAAAGTAGGCAAATGAATAGTTTGGTTTAAAGCCACACTAGAAACCACCTTAGGCATAAAGGAAGGATTAGTACGTAATGATACCCTATCCTTATGGAAAATCAAAAAGGGCTCGACTGCCATAAGGGCCTGCAACTCAGACACCCTTCTTGCAGAAGTAATAGCCAAAAAAAGCAGTCTTCCATGACAAATATTTCAATTCAGCAGTAGCCGCAGGCTCAAAAGGTTGTAGAGTAAGTTTTTCCAACACAAAATTGAGATCCCAAGCAGGAGTAGGAGCTCTACGTGGGGTCTTATATTTTTGCCCTCTAAGAAACTGCTTGAACAAAGGATGCGAAAACAATGGTGGGTCACAATCATAGTGAGCTGAGATTGCTGCAGCATGAATCTTAATGGAAGAGAAGGACAGACCCTTGTCCAGTAACTCAGTAAGATATTGAAGAGCCATACTCAAATTAGGCTCAGAAATCTCCAAATTCTTTGCTTTACTCCAAAATAAAAATCTCTTCCATTTTGCTGCGTACACTTTCCTTGTACTAGGTCTTCTAGCTTCCCTAATCACATTTAAAACTCGTTGAGGAAGTTGAGACCTGCTGTGTTTCAACACAGAATATGCCAGGCTGTCAGATGAAGAGAGTGAAGCTTGACATTGAGCAGATGACCGTCCTGCTGGGATAACAGATGTGGAATCAAAGGTTAAGGCCATGGAGGCTTCTTTACCAGACTCCGTAGTAGAGGGTACCAGTGTTGCCGAGGCCAATCTGGAGCTATCAAAATCATCCTTGGCCTGTCCTGTCTGACCTTTAACAGTACCTTTGGAAGAAGAGGCAGAGGTAGAAAGGCATACACATGAAGGTTTGTCCAACTGAAAGACAGAGCATCCACTTTCCAAGCTGTGTGATGAAACCCCTTTGTGCAAAACTGTGGCAGCTGGTGGTTTAGTGGAGAAGCGAACAGATCTATGTCTGGAGTTCCCCAAGACACTGTCAATTTCTGAAATACATGAAGATCCAGTTTCCACTTGTGGGGATCCATGATTTGTCTGCTTAACATATCTGCTAAGGAGTTCTGTGCTCCTGGCAGAAACCTTGCCTGAAGAGTTAGGTGCAAGCGTAGCGCAGTCTCCCATAAAATCATTGCTTGCCTGCATAGAGGATAAGAATGTGTTCCCCCTTGTTTGTTGAAGTACCACATGACAGTTGTGTTGTCTGTTAGAATCAACACCTGCCCTGGAAGAAGTAACTCCTTGAAAGCCAGCAATGCGAACTGGACTGCTAACATCTCCTTCATGTTGATATGTAGATGCTGTAGTCTGGCAGGCCACTTGTCTTGTATCCACTTTCCATTTAGATGAGCTCCCCAAGCAATGTCTGAGGCATCTGTCGGTAAAATCTGACTCGCCTCTGGCCGGGTCACAGAGAGTCCCTTGTTTAGGTGACATTCCTGAGCCCACCACAAAAATTCTCTTTGAAGGCAAGGTATTATTTGAATGACAGTGTCTAAATACTGGCAGTGCTGTGTCCATACATTTTTGAGATACCATTGTAACTTCCTCATATGCAGTTTGGCATTGGGAAGCACCAGAATACAAGATGCCATGAACCCTAATGCTTGTAGGACTGTCTCTGCAGTCAGCACGGACTGATGAGATAGTTGATGGAAGTAAAGTGATAGACTCTTTTGTTTGTCCGGGGTTAAAAAGGCCATCTGGGCTGCTGTATTCAGTCTCACACCCAGAAAGCACACGTCTTGAGAGGGTACTAGACTGGACTTTATTTCGTTCACAGAATACCCTAGGCATCTTAGCACTGCTATAAGATATTCCAGATGCTGTAGAAGGTCTTCCTTTTCTTGAGCCAGAATCAGGCAGTCGTCTAAATAAGGATAGATTTGAAGTCCTTGTAGCCTGAAGTAAGCTATCACTGGAGCCAGAACCTTTGTGAATACTCTGGGCGCAGTAGATAAGCCAAAGGGCAATGCAGAGAACTGATAATGAGAATCTCCAGCTCGAAACCGCAGATACTTCCTGTAACTTAGCCTTATAGGCACATGAAGGTAAGCTTCCTCGAGATCTAAAGTTACCATCCAGTGATCTTTGCCCAGCAGGGGTAAAAGCTGTTGTAACGTCAACATCTTGAACTTGGGAATGTCCAGATAAGTGTTGAGGAGAGATAAATCCAAAAGCAGTCTCCACGTGTTCCCCTTCTTTGATACTAGGAACATGCGAGAATAAAATCCTAGGCCCCTTCCTGATACAGGGACTGGCTGAATGATGTCCAACACCCATCTGTCTTGAGTAATTAAATCCCAATTTTCTTTGAAAAGAGACAGTCGTCCTTCCAAAGGAGCTGCCAGACGAGAATCTACTGGCAGCTGAAAAGGCAGGTCATTGGGTCTGTTTACGAAAGGACTGACCCCTGCCCTCACCAGAAGACTGAGCAGGTGAACTCCTGTTCTAGGCCTAAAAGAACCTTGAGCCCTGCCCCTACCACGTCTAGACCTACCCCTAGACTGGGAATCATAAGCAGGATATGTCCACCCCTTAGCAGGCCAATTTCTACTAAACTTCGGTGGCTGTACCTGCAAAAAAAATCTTTAACAGTTTGCATAGACTTAGCTTTGTCCTCCATTTTCTTTAAAACTGCTTCCACAGGTGAACCAAACAACACATCAGACTGTAAAGGAGCATCCAAAATCCTCGTCTTAACATGCTCAGCCAAATTTTGATCCCTCAACCAGGCATGCCTGCGAAGAACAGAACTAGTGGCAGCCACCCTCGAGGAGGCCTGCACAGCATCAAAACCACATTGCAAAGAATGCTTGCCCACTTGTTCAGACACATAAACTAAATCCAGCAAGTCTTTACAATCAATACCTTCCGCCAAAGCATCCACCTTAGATTTCAATTGTGAAAGGAGATAATTTTGATATTTCAGCATGTGAAACTGACAATTCAACGCTCTCATGGCTAGAGTGGAAGAAGTATACACTTTCTTACCCCACCTATCTAACGCCCTTGCCTCTTTGTCAGTGGGAACAGGATTTTTAACCACAGAGGCCTTAACACCTTTAGGCCCCTGAGAAACAGTTTCTGGGTCCGCCCTAGGACTCTTAAACAAATACTTATGAGCTTGGGCACCCTATAGTACCTATCAGGTTTAACAGGAGCAGGAGGCAAAGAATCAGGGTTCAGGGAAGCCTCTGCAAAACATCTTCCACCACATTCAACACAGGAGGTATAGCTAAGGGCCTATGCTGGGGTAAAACAAGAATTCCCTAAGCCTCTTCCTGGAATCAGAGTAATCCTGGCCTTCCCATTTAAAGTGCTCCCTCATGGAATGCAGAGTCTCTGAAAATGAAAAATCCTCAGGAGGAGAAGCGGAAGGAGTGGCATCATCCACATCAGAATCAGAATAATGAGGATACTCCTGCGAAGACTCAGAAGCCCCTGAACCCTGTTCAAAACTGTCAAACTCTGGTTCCACTCTAGGCCTCTTATCAGGAGGGCCCATAGAACCTCTAATCATAGTAATCAAATCTTCTGCCATTTTAAGCATATGTTTCTTAGGTACAGAACCCGAAAGGCTAGGAGAAGCCCCTACTGAAGCTGAAGTTGGCCTACCTCTAAAAGAAGTTTTGGCAACAGAAGGAGAGGCTCTAACTACTGTGGGAAAAGAGGGAAGAATAGTTACCTGAGAAGCCCCCTCAGCCTGGCCTGCCTCCTGAGAGGGTACATCCTGTAACAGTAAAGTTTCTGCCTGAGACTCCATAGAAACTCCTGGCAAAACCTCTGGCTCCACTGAGCCACCTAAAGAACCGACGTCCGGGACTGCTGGTTCATCAACCCTAGGCTTCGCTGTTTTGTCCTTGCGCTTCTTGGACGAAGCGGGCGTCGGAGCATCCGACGGCATTTTATAATTGCAACGCTTCCCAAACACTAATCTGGCACAGTCTAACCTCCTCTTAATAGTGCGTTTGTTAAACCTAGCACAAGAGCGGCAACCAACAACGTCGTGCTCAGGCCCTAAACAAGGTATACACAATGTATGGTAATCCCTATGAGGTATTTGTTTCCCACAAGAAATACAGTTATTCACTTTTTCTGACATCCGGTAAAATACTGAGGCAAGAAAAAACAAAAATGTTCCCCAACGGGGTACTTAGCCAACTCTGATTCGGTCTGAAACTCCGGTTTCGGAAATATTTCAGAACGCCAACCTGCACTCGCAAAACTGCTTCTGCATCGGACCACGCGGCAAAAAAGACTGAGGATATGACGCCGGTCATGCGCATTAGTACCCTGACGTACTGACGTCAGTCTAATGCGCCCTGACTGACGTCAGCCTTATACTCTGGTATTCGGGCCGACTGGATGCGGACTATACCCAATAGTAAGGACTGCAGCAATGGAAAACGAAGAACATCTTTAGATTTACCAGAAGCATTCTCTTTTGGTATCGAAAGAGCACATAGATCTATAGCTAATACTAACTCTAACAAAAACTATCCTAGATCAGTTATAGTTAGATTTCTATCATCTTTTGATAAAGAGATGGTTCTTAAATCTGCTTGGGCTAAAGCTCCTGTTAAGATTAATGAAACAACTGTGCGTTTTGACAATGACTATTCTTTCATGGTATTAGCTAAAAGAAAAGTTTTTCTGCCACTAATAAGGGAGCTTAAAAATGCACAGTTTAAAACATACCTTCTGTTTCCTGCCAAGCTTAAAATCTTCCTTCCTGATCGTCCTAAAATTTTCGATGACTTAGACTCTGCTTTACTGTTTATCAAAAAAAATAAGATTTTGGAAAAAATAGAAGAAATGGAATGGGCTAGTCCTTCGTTAAAGAGACTGGCAACTGAAACTTCGTGGAAGACTTCAGAGAAGAAGAAGAGACTAAAAACAAATGATTTGTACTATGTTTTTTTTCTCTCTCATCATTTTATTTTATTATTAATCTTTTTAAATA